>NC_062969.1:25930763-26061740 GCF_023119035.1 Salvia hispanica
TGATGTGAATCCGGGTATTCACAATCATAGGATGCAACGACATCGAGGGCCATGGGTTGATTGGGGTCCGAAAAGAAGGTGGAGATATGACAAGGAGCCAAGCCGGATTCGGAGGTCTGACTCAAACCAGAATTTGCCTATCAAAATGATGTCCAAATTCTGTTCTAAGACCACCATTATCTTCATCGTCAAAAGAGCTTCGCGTGAGTACCTTACACGCCTCAATCGGAGCTCAGATGAGAAAGTTATGGCCGTTTGACGAAAGTCGCGCAGAACTGCCAAAAATGCCCGGCCACATAGAAAACGCCCGGGCAAGGCCCCAAAACGCCCGGGCCGGGCGTTTTGCCCGAAAATGCCATTTTTTAAGACTATTTTCCCTATTACTTTTGTTTTAGTATAAATACTGTTTTGTAGGGTTTTCATTCTCAGCTTTTGAATATTTATAAGAGACCATTTCTCCATATTTGAGAGCTCACCTTCTTCATCTTTTGAAGACTTATCAAATTCCTTCGGGTTGCATTCGATCTTTTGCCGGGCTAAGGTTGATTGTAAAGGTATGCTTGCTAGTTCTTGTGTTGCTAGTTTGTGGAGCCATTAGGTGTTTGTATGTGAAAGTGCCTTTGGGATTTCTTTCTTGTTCTTCACCTAAATCATAACACTAATCCATCCTCTATCCTTTTATCCATTTTTCTTGTTCCATTTCTTGGTTTATCTTATTTATTGTTGGGTTTATTTACAAGAATAAGTCCGGGGCAAATTCATGAGTCTTCAATCTAGAAGATTCACATTAGTTACACTTTAGTAGATTATTGTGATTGAGATTCAATACTACACAATCTATGTTGCTAATCCTATTAATCATTTGATGCAGAGTCGATGTCTGATACTCCTGACATATCGGCTAATGTTCTACATGTAGCCTTTTCGGAATTTAATAAACGATACCTTGAGTTGGTTAAGGAATGGGAACCGCAAGAAGAGCTAAGTTGTTTGGTGGGAGTCATAATCAAAGGAAATGCATACATCGCAAATGCATGAGATTGTAGGGCAGTGGTGGGTAGAGTGCTTGGTCCCAAATGACAGATTCCATTGCTCCCGAGGCGATGGGCTGGAGCTGGACAACAAGCCATCAAATTACCAACAGAAGTCCCAATTCTTCAATTCAAAACGCATGAGTTAGAACCACTTAATCTGAGGGTCCACAGTGCCTTTCACCATAAAGATTACTCCAACAGTTCCAAGAGCCTCCTTTCGGTGAGAAAAACAAACTCAAAATTTAGTTACTACTTTCCCCTAGATCACGTTCGTGTCATGTGTATATATTTGTTAAACTCAGACTGCAATATCATTCTGTGACGTGCTGAAGAGTAGACATTTTGTATGCCTCAACACTTGTTCAGGATGAACTCAAACCGTTTCATGCAGGGAATTGCGATGAAACTACTGAAATCCGCTTTGAAATCTAAGGGTCGAAGGAACTCGATGATACAAAGAGGACAACGACCCATGACGACATCTCAGTGGTAGTTCTCTTCTTGGATTACATCACCGGTAGCAAATGCAATGCTCACTCCGTAATGTCTTCATGAAGATGAGAGTTGATTCTAAGATTGATTAATTGAATTCGCATATATGTGCATAGCTGAGTAGCATATGAAACACAACATAATCTGATATAGACATCTGGAGTAATTGTTTTTGATAGTTATTGTTCTATGTGAAACCTAGCATATTCTAATATTTGCATTGTTTTTGTTAGTTACTATTCTATCATCATTGGATTTTCTGCTTCTATTGATCCATCTTTATTATCCTCAAATTTTATATAAGTACCTGCTAGTGATTATACCAAGAAGATGCATAACTAAGTGGCATATGTAGCACATGATATAATTATTTACTTCTCTATCATCATATGGATTTTCTGATCTATCTTTTTCCAGTTAAATATAGATAGAGGAATATGCATCTGATCACAATATTTATACTACTTCAAAATACAACAAAATGATGAAAAAGGGGGTTATGCACAGACTTAGGAGGCCTATGTGATACGAAATAGGTATGTCATCTAGTTGAACTTCTCTGTTTTGCGAAGCAAGGTGAAGCATGAAACTATATATGTCTCCCAGCTTGAATTTCAGATTATCAGAGTCGATCACTTTGGAAATTCTGAATTCTGCCACCACCTTCACAAAGAAAATCAATTTGTAGAAGCAGCAACAGTTTGAAGAAGAGTGAATCAAGATTACAACTTTGTCAAATACTATTAGTTTATGTCTAAAATGATAGGAAACCTCAAACTTGATATAGTAGTACATGTTAGTCATTGCATCAAAGAATTAATAATGAAACACAGGAAATTCTGATACTATAATTCTTTTTGTCATATGGATATTTTGATCTAGCTTCTTCCAGTTAAATAGAAATACAAGAATATGCATCAGATCACAATATTTAATTTATACTACTCCTCAACATTAGATAATATTGCAATATGTTTATCTTAGAAGAAACTACCTTACCGAATTTTTGGTATACCGAAAATTTCGGTACAGTATTGATATGGTGTTTTGTCATACTGTAACTTTCGGTACGGTATACAGTATAACACTCACAGTACAGTATACTGTACTGGTACACTGAACCACCTCTAATTAGAATCATACAAGTACAAATTTTTTTACTTATTTAATCATCATTCGGCATCAGGCTAATGTCATGTGTTCAAATAATTAATTACCTCTTTATATATTCTCTGTATCTTACAAATTTGAAATTTTGAGTATAAATATAAATCCAAAGTATACTTTATTGAGATTTATTTTTAATTTATGAGAAACCCTGTTCATATTTTGGAACAAATATGACCAAAGAACTTACGTCAGGTTGTATTAGATTATGCTCATAACTTGGGATCATGTTGTACTATAAATTATGATTGGTCAAATACCCCAACTTTATTGAAAACATTCTATTTATTGTTTATTACAGATAATTTTAATTAATGGATTACAGCTTCCTTAGTTCCTCCTAATAATTAATCAGGTACATCAGCCACTGAATTAAATAAAATAAAAATGAGAATGACAATGTCTCATGAGTCATGATGAGTATTTTAACAAGGGAATAAATAAATATAATCCTTACAATTATACATATAGTACTACTAATTAAGCTACAGGATACATATGATCGAAGATCGATAATAGCTGGAGCAGTGGATTCTATTAAAACTATTTTCAGGACTTGCTATAAATCTGATTCTTATAATAACTCAATCTTATCATTACTAGTTTAGAGAAGATCATAGTGTAAGCTGTAAAATATATACATAAAATAGTCTTATTATATTAAGTACAAATCACTAAATCAGTATATATGGCTATTGAATTCGTTGTAGTATGATTTATGGTTGTCTTGAGATAACAAACGGTAACAAAAGTATCAACACGAATTTTGTGTAAGATCTGATACGTCTAAATGTTTTTATGCTATGATTTAAATAAATTTCTATAGTAGCACCCAAATCCGGGTATCTACACATATAATCTATGTACATCGGATATGTCAATTAAGAATATGCGCCTTCCGTTTACAGCGTAAATTAAATTATACTAGTATTTAGCTATAAAAAATAGAAAGCTAATACCCAACAAGGTTACAAAGTTAGAGTCTATTCTTATTATATAAGCCCAATAAATTGAAGTCCACATAAACAAATTTTTAATGGGGCCAGAAACCTTTGATTGGCCCAAGTAAAATAAGTCTAAGTCAATTTCTTTTGGGACGTATCCTTTTTCAATGTTCCATTTAAAATGAGTCAACATTTTTTTGAATAAAATATAAAATAATTGCTCTTTACCTAATTTTTTTCTTATAATTTATTTTGTCTTTATTCCTCTACTTTATTATATCCCCACTTAACTCTCTAGTCACCATTCTCTTAAATCCCAAAGTAACTATTATCAATTATACCTTACTTTGAAAGAAATAGGAGTGTAGGTCTAGAGTGGAGAAGCTCCCAAAAACCTGCTTCGTCACAACAGAACATATGGTGCGAAAACTTGTCTACATCCAAAACCGTCATGCATTGCTTATAGGATAAACCTCCTATCGGGCTGATTGGCGTTTGTAGATCGGCGATCGATAAATATCTGTCGCGCTCGTCAAGCAAGACTTTTCTGACTTTGGAGAAGCCAATGAATGATAAAATAATATTGATATTCTTGAATGATTTCAAATGATTACAATGACTTCTATTTATAATGCTAATAACTAACTTAATGAACAAGAAAACAAAGATATGGAAAAGATACGGAAATCTCTAATTTAACTAACTAAATAATGCTAATGCTCGTATCAATTGCATTCACCGATCACTAATACTCATAATTAAATTCAGTGTTAGAATTTTTAATATCTAATTATAATTAACCAACATTGGATTTAATCTCTAATTGTGCATGCATTTGCATACCTATGAAGATCAGTATAACAAATATGCGTAATTAACAAGGGGGTTTAAACAATTTATTCATGTCCTTGCTCATTTCCTATTAAATCTGAAGCAGCAACACTGCTAGTTGGTTGCTATTGTCTTATTCAACATTCATTCAATAAGCATTACACAGAGAAACAATGAAACAAATAAAAGAATCACATAAATTAATAGTTACATTCACAAGCCAACAGTAAACGGAACACCGGTAGCAGGCAGCCACTGTCGACCAAATATAAGGTTCGCGACCGTGAACTGGGCTGCCTCGTCCGTGTCGTTTATATCGTGGTAACCCGTCCAATTAACCCGATTCTCGGTAAGAGCCCCCGGCCCGAAATTCCGATACTCCCCGTAATACAAAGTATCCAATGCAAAGTCCGAATCGCCCCACTTGGACCACCCTTCCGGGTCCACCAGATCGTCCAGATAGCTCTTCATCACCACCGTCCTCGAGTACTCCTGCCATGGCCTCCCCAGATACGTCTTCACCGATTCCACCACCGGTTTGAGGTCCGGCGCCGCTAGGATCCGGCAGTTGTGGATCGATATGCCGGTGTTCTGATACGGATCGCCCCGCCCCTGCGCCGTGATTATGTTGGCCTGCCCGACCAGGGGCTTCCGGGCGTAGATGATGGAGTTCTGGATGACGACGGCGGCGTTGCCGAAGATGACGTCGACGGTGCCGTATATGTAGCAGGATTTGTAGAGCTGGCGCTGTGCTTGTGCGAAGAGCGTGTCTTGGTAGCCTTCGAAGCTGCACGCGTAGAACACCGAGAGGTCCGAGGCTGACCTGAGCGCCACCGCCTGCCCGTTCTCTGCCCCGGCCGTGTTGCGGAAGGTGATGCCACGCGCTATGAATCCATTCCCATCCACACCTGCACATCCAAATTCCAATTACTTAACATATAGTACTACTATATGAAATAAAAATAACTACAGTAAGAAAGAAGTGAAACCACTGTATATTTGTGGACCAAATTTAACTAAACCAGCAATATATCAACTATATAACCATGAATGGATTTCTATCACATATGGATTAGTTGAAATGTTTTTAGGTACCAAATGTGGCAGTGCTGTATGTTGTGAAGCCAGCGGAGGAGCTCCGGTTGGAAGTGATGATGGTGTTTCTGACTCCATCTCCGACCAACATCACCTTAGTCATGGTTCTGTTGATGAGAATGTTCTCCTCGTAGACTCCCTTCTTCACATACACGATCACCCTCTTCTTCCCTAGCCGGTTAGCCGTCGCGTAGTTTATGGCCTCCTGGATGGACATGAACTGACCCGACCCGTCCTTGGACACCGTCACGTTCGCTCTCGACGCCCACACGTAATCCTGCAGCAGTTTCCGCTCACCCCCAAGCATTCTGCGATCACTGGACTTCTCCAACAGAGGCGCGTTCGCTGCGAGGCTGTTCCTTATCATCTCGGAAACGTTTCCGGTGAGGATCGGAGAGGTGAAATTGGGGAGGCTGAGCTGGCGGGATCCGGACACGCAGGTCTCGATGCTAGTCAGCGCTGCGCTGAGCCACGTCTGCGCGTCGTGAGCCGCGCTCGCTTTCATGATGATGCTTTGTAGTGTAGTGTTTAGTTGGAGGATAGTGTTGTCTATGAGATCTTTGCACTCTCGCTGCAGCATCTTCTTGCTCGCGGTGTCGGCCGTGGAGCTGAGCTCTATGGCTAGGGTTTTGGCCGCGGCGGCCCTCTCCAGCGCGGCCGCAACGGTCATGGTCAGGAAATCGTGGTGGGATTTGGGGTGGAGTTGGTTCATGTGGTGGTTGCAGGGGTGGGGGTGGGGGGTGGTGCTGCACCACCATTCGATGTTTGTAGCATTATCAGGAACTTGTGCTGCTGCTTCATGCCAAGATGTGAGATAAAGGAAGAATATTGGTAGTATTATGGTAGTAGCCATCCTATAATATTGCAATGCGGAGTTATGATAGTTTGCTTGGATTTAGAGATGTTGCCAAGTTGGTTTGAAATGGTGGGAAACAAGGATGATTTGTGCAGTTAAATAGTACTAAATGGGATCAAATAGAATTAGTGTGCTAACTTTATCTTAAGAAGAAAGAGATACTACATATCCTTGTTTCATGGATCACTGCTATTGCAATCAAGCCGGCCGTAGGAAGTAGTGATTTTGTGGGCAGTTGAATACATGGAATTTGATCATACAACCGTGTGATTTTAGTTTTGGAGGTGAAGCAACACGAATGGAAGAGGTAGTAAATCAATTAATAATTAGAGAGGATATGGAGTAATGTTGAAATATGGAGCCAATATGTGTATAATATAGGATTATTTGAGAGATGTCTGAATTCAGGCGTTTATTTTGGCAAGTCAGCCGTCATAAGATGAGTTTAGTTTACGATATCTTACAAATAGTTCGTATTTCTTTGGTTTGAGTCCAACAGCAACAACGTTAATAAATAGTTGACCGATGCTGTTAACTTTGTTATAGAAATGCGGTTATTTTCAAAAGGTGATGCAGGTTATTGTGGTTCTAAGATTTTTAATGTGAATATGTGATTTAGTTTACGTGAATTTATTGCACCTTCTAAAGCCACTTTACGTAAGTGAAGAGTTTGGTAAGGATTTAGAAAAATATTCTGTGAATGCAACGCCATCTTTATAGTTATTTTATTTTATAATTAATGCTTATTTTCTGAGGATTTGAATAATTGATTTGATTTTGCTACTGAAATATACTCCATGTTTCATTACAAATCAAATAGGAGTACTACTATTCACATAATCATTTTCCGTATAATAAAGACTCTAGCAACATTCCCAAGGCATTCACAATCAACCAGCAATACAGGAGTAGTAGTCCAGGGAGTGATTAATTCCTAATTCATCATTTAATTGCTAACTATAACTAATTTAAGGTCACATAATTTTAAAAAATGTGTGGTCTACAATTTGCCACGCGTAATTTTAGTTTTTATTAATTAAATCGAAAAAAATTAAAAAAAAAACACAAAATTAGGGTTTTGGATGAAAATGTCAATATAGTGTTTCGAAAATATCAACACAATCTTTGAGAATGTCAACACAAATTTAGGATTGACATTGTATATGCTTTATATTGACATATTATCTTAGCTTTGTATTGACATTAGCGCTGTGTACGAAAAATACGAAAATTCTAGATTTTTTTTTCAAATTTTGACGTCGGAACATATGCATGTAGTATATCGTTGGAATCCTTATAAAATTATCTTTAATTTGATATATGTTATATGAATTTAAAGTTTTGAGATTTCTTTTAAAAGTTAGTTATAACTAACTTGACATTAATACCCCTATTGATTTTTATTGAAATTAATCCTATAGCCTTATTGACGTTTTTTTTTTATCGTATTGACATTTTGTTGTTAATGATCTAGGTCTTTAGTTTGAATATCTAATGGCTATTATTGAGTTGTAGTTAGCAATTAAGCATTGAGTTAGCAATATAACACTCCTAATAAATCAATCATTTTGAAGGATTTGGCAATCAACCATTTTTAATTCGTGGATAAGCTTAAGTTATTTTGAATTGTTAGGCACTTTTAGTTTTGTAATCCTAGTCCTATTAAAAGTGATTGATATTTTTTTATTCTATAAGTAATCAATTTCTACTTTTGACAATTAAAAAAATAACACATTAATCTTTCCTATTTATTTTTCATTCCTTTATAATTTTTTCTCTTCTAACTTATTCTCTCTTCGGTCTTCATTTAGTGTAAAAATGTTCTCCAACCATACTCTATACCCGAACCCATTTTTGAGTTTTTTAATGAAACAACACCAAATTTAAGGTAAACACCAAAATTGAATATCTACTGCAAAATTATTTTATATATTGCATACTAGTCCTTATAATTAAACAATTATACGGCCATAATTTGTGTACTGCGTTGCGTAGTCAGCGTAGATAGTTGAATCAGTTGGCATTATTTGCAGATATTGAGTAGAGACATGTTAGCTTGTTGTACTAGGGTCTAGGAAATTTGGTTACACACAATTTTTTCATGGAATTTGCAAATAATTAAATTGGAATTAGCAAGCTGATCATAACTTATGTTTTTTTTTTTAAATAATAACTAATAAATTTTAGCTATTTTATGTTTATCGTGAAATGTTTGAATTTATATTTGAATTTTATTATAGCAGTTTAGTGTATTTTAATTTTAAAAGTAGTGTAATTTTTTTGAACATAGAGTATATTTAATACATAAATATATTAATAAGAAATTTTGTATACTAATTTAATTTACATAAATTATTGATAAAATAATGTGGAACTAAATGTAATTTAAAAGAAATATGTAGGTATAATTGAAAAGGTATAAAAAGTATATAAATATGGAATATTCTTTTGAGTTTGAATTTGGAATAAATGATCCGAGTAAAATTATTTTTTGGTGTGTCCCATACTCAAAAATGTGTTTGAATTTGGTATAAATGGTTGGAGATGGCGTTACAATTGTATAATTAATCTTGCAAATCCTCCACCAATCTACTAAATCAGCACACAACTCCATTATCTTTACTTCAAACACGGGTCTATTCTGTTTATTAATGAGGTACTAGTTCTATTCCACAACAAGTTTCCATATATTAATTGGAGGATTCAGTTTTTATTTCGAGAAACATAAAATAAAGAGTAAATTGTTAAAAAAAAATATGAAGTTTAGTCAAATTTTCTATCCTGCAATTATTTAAAATGACCTATTACATCATAATTTTAACATTTTTCTCAATTGTTTCATAGTCTAAAATTTTGGAAAATATAAATAATTTGACAAACAAACCATGCGAACAAAACGTTCGGTTAACTAAACTAAGTCATTAATATAACTTAGTCAATTATGTTGATAAATTTAGAAACATAGTATGAGGAGTAGTATTTTTGCTATGTGATAATTGAGAAAAATATTAAAATTATAATATAATTAGCCATTGTTTAAATTGTGAAATTGACCAAAATTTAACTAAATTCATAATTTTCCCTTAGATAAAATATCAATGATATCATTCCCTTTATACATAGTATCACCAATCACGGGTCCATCTCTTATCCTCAACACTTGCTCATGTCGGTCGAGTAGTGACACTTGGATATATCGCATGTGCATCAATAGTATAAACACTCCAATTATATACTACCAAACTCTCAACTTTAAATTTCATTGATTCCATAGAATCCATGAACTAAGCGTTCAAATCGTACATACATGACCAACTTATACACTTGCAATTGTACTACACTAAAAAAGGCACATGCTTAATAAAGTAATGTAGCAATATTTATAAACTAAAAAAGCATGGATCAATGATGAAGAGTAGTAGCATAGGTATTGAGGAGAGACAAGGCGTTGCTAGTCATATGCGCCACATTCACAATCTTCCCTCTCACCGCCCATAATCTTCCCGGCGAAGCCGTCCATGCAGGTCTCCTCATCCGTCAGGGCGGCGCTGAGCATCGCCGGTCACGGCCTCGATCTGCTTCACCTCCGCCAATGTTTTTCTGATGAGCTCGACCGAGTCGGCCAGCTCCTCCACGCAGTCCTGCATGGCGCCGACCTCGCGGGACAGCCTGACCATGTCGGCGGTGGCTAGGAGCTTGGGGTTTTGCTGGACGGAAAGGGAGGAGTAGCAGAGCGTGGGGTAGGCGGTGGCGGAGCAGGATGTACGGATGAATTCCGTGCTCCTCTTCCCCCGCCTACGCCTCTGCTTTCGCAGCCGGAAACCATGACTGCGGCCATCACTATTACAACGGTTGATATGGCTCTCCACCTCATCATTTTTCGGATTAATGTGTGCTATTTTTTGGTTGTGGGAGTATTGGTAGAGAAAGAGTCTATTTATACAGAAACTTTGAAATCTCATTAGTTAGGAAAAATGTCTATTAATTTGAAATTAATAAAAATTACTAATTTGGGCAATAATGTGACGAGGTGGGACTCTCGATCACGGCCCATATTGTTATAAAGGTTTTAGATTTTTAAATTATAAAAGTGAGTTGATTGACATTTTTCAAAAAATGCAAAACCAAAGTTCATGTGGGCGTTCTATAATCATTCTATCGTGGATTCTAAAATTTTCAGGCCATAAGTTATTTTAAGCTGAGGAGTTTTAAAAAATGAACATATAACTGATATTTTTAAGAAAACAAAAAAAATTAGAAACACAATCTATAGTGATCTCATAGATAAATATAGATATCAATGCAATGCAACCCATGTAATGTGGAAAGTTACCAGCATTCCTCTATTGACAGGACTATTGCCATTATGCCATACCATACATACACATTTAATATGCTTGTTTATTTTTTTTCATATAATAATAATAGTAGTAAAAGGAGGTTTAATTTAAATTTACAATCATTTGGACCTTGTCGTAAATCGTACTCAACTTTTAGAACTAGTTATAGTAAATTCATTCCTTCTAATCCTTTTGCATGAGATTCAATATAAGTTCATCTCAAATTTAATTATGGATTTCGTAAATCAGTATCTTGATTTGTCCTCATTGTTAAATTTATCGCACCCTTTCCGGAATTTCAAATCGAGCGCTAATTCCATTGCATCAACTTCCAAGTCACTGTTTCAATTGCTAGAAATAAGTCAATGTTTACGAGCATTTTCGTCAACTGATAAATAAAATTACTAGATATTTTAATGAAAAATAAATATAATAAAATAAAAATACATGCATTGAAGCAAGTGGCTGAGTGGCTCTATGATAGTAGTATGATTTTGAAGACCGGGTTGGGCCTATAGGACATGGAAAATTTATTGTTGCTTTGAAACTATTAAGGATGACGTGAAGGGTACCCCATTATATACAATCTCTCATACAAAAAATGTAATAGTAAACTTTTAAAGAGACTATATATTGATAATCTTTTTAGCCGTCGGAAATATGAACCCAATTATTTAGTTATTGGTGACATTAATCAAACAAGTAGGACTATAATTTCGCAATTGGACGAGATTGATCGCCATCATCTTGGACCAAATGTGGGCTCCCTTGATATTTGATGAATATCAGGCGGCCGCTTATATTTGAGTCATTTGACAAGGCAAAATGCATGAAAATAACTTGAGGGGGTATAAAATATACCAGAATTCGGGGTTAGAAGTATACCGAAGATTTTGATAAGATAAATGAAGTTTTGAGTGTGGTATACTATGACAGATTGACAAGATAAATGAAGTTTTGAGTGTGGTATACTATGACAGATTGACAGTTTTAATACTGAATATCATACCGACTCATCCCTAGCAATACTTGCAAAATCACATAAAATAATTTGTGTTCTATACTTCAATATTATAAATTACATATTGATTGACTTCCATCTGTCATCATTCAGCACAGATATTCACTTCATAATATTGTCTCGATGGTAATCTTCAGCTACATTTCCTACTGAATGGGCAATCCAATTGATATGTTGATATAGCTTCCGGTGCGTTCATAACTAAAAACACTCACCCACACATGTACGTTCTTACTAAAGGCTTGAACATTTCTATACTTTTTAACTGTATATATTTAAAACATAAATTACATTACTATTGGTTTAATTAAGCATAGTTATCAACACCTAAGAAATCCATCAATCGTTGTAGAAATAGTATTTACTGAGACCCATATTCGTCTGCAATTCATAAGAAGAATTTGACAGAAAGAATAAAGGTTAATTGCCTATAAATACACATACAATATCTAAATATTATTTTTAACTCAATTTATTTTCTTGATTAAAAATACTAAACTAATTTTTAAGAATTTGGCCCAAATTAGAATACACCTGTCATGAGACAAGCTTGTGTGACAATTTGAATGCAGAAGTAGCTGATTAAACACCATACTATTATATGTACAAGTACATCTATATGTAGTATATCTGGTAAGTAGGACAAACAAAGCTAAATCATTCCTCTAGACTTGTAAAGTTTACTCTGCCACCAGATTTTTGGTAAAACAAATTATTGTGTTTAATAGATCAATAAAGTTGTCATCTTCTCAGTGTTTTTGTGGTTTCAGAAATCATGGGATCACCTGGCATTTAAAAGCATATTATAAGTTAACAAGTTCAACAAATACAAAACAAATAAATGTAAAGGCATGTGCGATTCGGTCACCATCTAATCATTTATGAATAACCAATGTGAGACAGAACATTATGATTTTACAAGAAATGAACACTGATAGCACAGCCAATTAATTTCTGTTGTATGAAAAGATTTACTTGCATATTGGACAAATTGATATTTGACTAGACATCTTGAGTGCACCAACTGACCAACTGATACAAAAAAACGGTGTATCCAGAAAAAATGTAAATAGTAAAGAGAAAATATCAGAAAAATGTTAAAACATTTTTTTCATCAATGTCATGCCTTCTAGTTTTCATCATTGGTACATTTTCAGCATTTTTGTTAAACTATAACGACGAATGCAGCCACACATGCTTTATGAAAAACAACATTTTTACATGAGGATGAGACCAATATGTCCCACGTCACTTTCAGACGACGATACATAAATTTCGATGTTGGAAAATTGGCCTTGTGACTTTATTGAAGAATATGGTGAAACTTTGTGAACCAATTAGACAAATTGAAAAGCAGGACATAACTGGAAAAGGTTAAAAAATTATGACATTATCTTGTGTTCCAGAGGTGAAATATGCATTGATTTTGGCACCAAGATAAAACGGAAGTACTAGTAACTAATAGTAAGCTCAAGAAAAGCTTTACATTCCCCTACATCCATTCAACTTTGACATTACCACACATGTTCAATTTTACATTTATAGTTTTTCAGATGAGTTATATGATTCATCAGAGAAACAAGGTAATCATAGGCTGGAGCTAATCTCATTAGATATAGAACAACTGGTCCTAGAGCAGCTAATTAGAAGTTTTTAATTAAAGATGATATATAGCATTTTCTAAACTATCAAAGAGCCATTTAAGTAACATTTTTCAATCAAAAACTACAGAAAACTGGATACCTCAATGCAGCAAATATTGGAAGAACCCTTTCATATATTTCATCTTCTGTTCCAGTACCATCGATCTGCAAGTGCTTGAAATTTGTTAAAACTGAATATCAACTAGAGGCTCTTGAATGGAACAAATTTTACAACCACAGATAAAATAAGGTGCATAAGCAGATTGTTTTTTATGTGAGTGTGACAGTGTGTATTTCATCTTCCTTCCATCTCAGGATAAACAGCACCTGCAGCTAATTAGCTGGTGTAGGGTGTCCACAGCAGAAAAAGTAACAAATGCAGTGAAACTACAGTAATTTAGCTGTCACCAATAAACCAAGTTGATACCTTGTGAAGTATTCCTTTCTCGGAGTAATACTTGATCACAGGAAGGTTGAGTTCTTCAAATACGCTCAACCTTTCCTTGACTGTATCAATATTATCGTCAATTCGCCCCTGCGCATTAAACTTTCTTTGTTAATAAGTAAATGACAGGAGAAAATATGCATATGTGGAAAGCACCTGATTACGGTTTAGCACTCGTTTCACCATTTCTTCTTTAGGACAATCAAAGAAAAGCACAATGTCTGGTTCAACCCCACCCTACAAATATAATTCACAATTCAACTCATGCCAATGGCACAGTGATAGCAGGCATTATATGCAGCCAGATACCCTTGTAATATGCCACATAGCAATCATATGGGCGCAGATAGTGTGGAAGGAGATGAGTATAAATGCTAACAGAAATTGAAAAGAATAAAGAGACTCAAAACTGACTACTTACAACTCGCTCATATGCTATACGATTCTCTTCACTTCTTGGAAAGCCATCAACAAGAATTCTATTGTTTTCACTGGCTTCAATGGCTTTTTTTATCAGTTTAACAGTCACTTCTGAGGGAACAATTTTCCCTTCCTTGATTGTATCAAGAATCATGGAACTGCAATAGGATAGGACATGACATACATTATATAAAGTTGCATCAACTAAGATATCCACATTATAAAATATGTATAGTTTTAGTTCTTACCCATTTTCACTATCAGAATATATTTCTTTCCTCAACAGATCCCCAACACTCAAGTGGGTAAATCCAAAGGTGTTAACAATCCTTGTACACTGAGTACCTTTTCCACTCCCTGGACCACCTGCAAATACAAATATAATATCAGAACCACCCCCCCTCTGGATCTTGATGAGTATCATGATATTTCTATGTAATGAAGTCTTGTTATATTAATTCGCCAACTAAATTTCAATAAATGAGAAGAAAAAGGGAGATTTGCTTATCCAGGTTCAAGTGGTTCATTTTTCTAAATTAAAGTATTAGGAAAACCAGAAAAACCCATGATCCATGATCACTACAGCAGTTAGGGAATGCTTGGTGCATGCAGATTTTGTTGGAAGTTTCTTATGGTAACTGTGTTAGGCAGTGTGATATATCAATAATAAAATGCACAACGAAAATATATACATGTTTGAATGCATTTTAGTAAAAGAAACTGGAAACCAAGTCTGTCTCAGGGAGACAACCAAACATTACTTTATATACTGAATACAATCTTATCCAGTAAAACCTTCGATTGCATAAGCATAACAAGCTAAATAAAAGCACCAACTTGACATTATCTACGAAAAATGAGGTCATGTGCTACAGTTAATTAATACTGGCAAGTAACACAAGACCATCAATTTGGATTATCAAACAGAAGATCAGTAATGATTATACACATAAGCAGCTAATATATTCTTTACTACCCAAGACGAAAGTTACAAATGGTTTCCTTCTTGCACCAGAGACTCCATCTTCTGCCTGTGTCAATTAAAGAAAAGGCTCAACAAATAAATCATCAAAATATCTTATTGATATTTAATAGTAGTAGTAAAAATACAGGACTTTTAATTTACTAAACAGCCTTCCATGAGAGAACATAAAAAACAGTTGCAACTTACAACAATTTGGGTCAATAGACATCATAAGCTTGTAAGATCATAAAAACAAAAAACCAAAGAAAAATTCAAACGTCCAGCCTAGATAAAGGACCCTCGAGCTGCAACTCCTCTGCCAACACAACCCGCCCTCTCAAGATGTTATACAACTAATAAACAGGTAAAAAAATGTGAAAGAAAGTAACTTATATCTAAGGCACCCTAAACAAAGAGCATGTAGGGATAGAAACATAATGAAATGCCTGACGATAATTAATTACGCATCACTCTCAGAATTTAAAGCTAATAACCATATAACTAAAGGACGGACCAAAATCAGATAAAATCAACCTAATCTAAGAAAATAATTTACGGATAACTAGTCGTGTTCAGAATTAAGCTCCTCGCATATCTAAATGTTCGAGAAATAACGTAGAAAAGGAACATGAATTCCCCCCAGACTTTCAATCATAGTTGAATGGCGACATTGTTTATCGAAGTACTCGCAGTAAGATGAGGAATAAGAGAAAAGCGAGCTCAAAAATCATGATCAATTTTTCCAAAAACTCGATAAAATGGAAGATGTGAATCAACGCAGTACCGGATTCAGAACGCGAGTAGAGAAAACTTGGGAAGCATTGAATCCATAGGCCACCTGCATCTGAGGAGAGGAGAGCGTTGCTCAATCGCGCTTGAATTTGATAGAACAACAAGAATCGAAGTAGTAGAAAAAGGCGAATGTTGAAATACCTGATTTAGGAGGCGCGATTTAGACGAAGAAAGCATCGACGAGAGAGAAACACCGCGCCTCCACATTAGTGATTGTTCGCAGAGAGAGAGAGATAGTGAGAGAGGGAGATGCGAGCGAGTGGCAGTTTTAAAAGAGGTTGTGTGTTTAGAGGAGAATCATTTGTTAAACAGATCGTGGGGCACCTCTCTCTATGTCAATAGAAAGGTCGATTAGATAACTATTCCTTCCGTTTCACATTTTTATTTGTCTATAACAAAATGGATCAATTTTTTTATTGAAAATATAAACGCAGATCAAGATGCAATTTCTATAGTAGGAGTTCTAGAAATTCTAGAATAATACACTGAATTACTACTTCATCCGTCTCACTTTACGAGTTTTGGTTGACTATTTTTAGATTTCTCATCTCAGGAGTCCCGGTTGAAATATTCCATAAATGATACTACTTCATAGACTACATATTCTACTAACTTTTTTCCAATCACATTTTATTATAAAAATAATTAATATGAAAAAATAGGACCATATTTTACTAGGGCTGACAATTTTTAGCACGACACGATAACACTACACGAACCCGCACGAAATTAATGGGTATGTGTCAAAGCTTATTGGGTTCGTGTCCTTATCGTGTCGACACGATAACGACACGAAAATTTCGTGTCGTGTTCGTGTTACACCTTAAGTATACTATAATATTATTTCGTGTCGTGTTTGTGTCGTGTTCGTGTTACACGTTAAGTATATATAATACTTATTAATTTTATTTTTATTTATTTTAAAAATTTAAAATTAAAATTAAAATTTTCATATTAGAAATAATATTAATATATTATAATATTATTATTATAGTGTTGTTATCGTGTTGTGTCATATATGTGTTGTTATCGTGTTGTGTCATATATGTGTTGTTATCGTGTTGTTGACCCGAAGTGGTTCGTGTCGTTAATGAGTTCGTGTCGTGTTCATGTCTGAGGGTAGCGGGTCGTGTTCGTGTTCGTGTTTGGAGTTTTCTTAACGGGTCGTGTTCGTGTTTGTTGTTATCGTGTCGTGTCGTTATCGTGTCGATACGATAACGACACAACACGCACGATTTGCCACCCCTACATTTTACTGTCTCTTTCACCTACTTTCTTTTACATTTCTTAAAATTCATGCTGAACTCAAATGAGACTCTTCAAATGGGACAGAGGGGGTACTGTTTACTAAAATCTTGTGTATCACTAAGTATGAAAATTACTCCGATACAAAAAGAGTATGCAATAAAGTCATCTACAGTATAATCCATACTTTTCCTTAGACCATCTTCAATAATATTCTAAAACCTAAAATATCTTAGTAGACAATTCGCCGTATAGTACTCTAAAATTAATCTCATAGTTTTCTCATTTTTAATTTTTGAGCAAAATGTACATATATGTTTTTGAACAAATCAAAATTATAGATAATATTCATTTAAATTTGAGTTTAGTGTAAATTGTTAGAGTAAAATTACCATTTGACATGATATTTATATTAAAATAAGTTTAAATTTAGTATAATTTATTGAACAAATCAAAATTATAGATAATATTCATTTAAATTTGAGTTTAGTGTAAATTGTTAGAGTAAAATTACCATTTGACATGATATTTATATTAAAATAAGTTTAAATTTAGTATAATTTATTGGAGATTTAAATTTAGTAAAAATTGTTGAAGTTGCTTTTATACCTCTACTCATATATCTGCTATCACTATTTTTGTATCAGATCACAACTCTTACAATTTCATACATCTCCTTATACCTCTACAGCTCTACTCTAACATATTAAATTTTATTAGCACATTTTTTTAATTATCATTCATTTTACAAAAATTATACAACACATACAAACGATAAATTATTCATTAAAAATCATAAAATTTACAAGTTCTGAAATTTAAAATTTAAAGATTACTTCCATTGTAGAATCTTTTGGTACGTATCCAAATTTCTTCAATGAGATCGGCTCGAAGACGACCATGGACTTGTTCTTCACACATAAGCCCATTGACTTGTGACCTCCCGAAATTCTAAAGGTGGGCGAGTTGTGGACTCACTTGCGACTCCCGAGCTAGAACCACCTATTTTGTCTTGCCAATCAGCCGCATTATTTCTTTTTTCTTCAATTATCATGTTAGACAATATAATGCATGCGTACATGGCATCAAAGATGCACAACCGATATTGCGAACATGTCGAATATTTGACTACTGTCCAACATCTGAAGGCACGTACCACACCTGTCATTGCCACCTCCTGCCTTTGAGCAAACAACATCTTCTTCGACTTTATCGGACAAAAAATAGATTTCACCAAGGCCAACCACCGTGGATAGATCCAATCTACAAAGTAATAGCCCATATTATATTCACGGCCATTATTAGTGAATTGTATCATCGGTGCTCTGCCAAATAATGCATGATAAATCCAGATGATGTGGATATATAGAAGATCTAGTTCTCGGAGATCTCATAGGATATTCTCAAAAATTCATTAGTTAATTCACGAAATTAAATCTAATCTAGAACACAATTAGACATACTTGTCAATGTTACAGATCATCTCCCAGGTTAAGACATACTTGAATTTCTTGTTATCTTGACATCTTTAAAATATCTGCCTTGCTTGTGCCACTAGCCTATTATTTCCTCCTCTTTGCTGTAATTTGCGCAAGTCATTATGCAAGAATATGAGAGTATGTGAGAAAGATGTTTTGGTGTGAAAAAATTGAGAGTAGAGAATATTAATAGGTGAAAATAGGGATTTAGTTGTGCTAAGAAAATAAAACAAAAAGGTTAAAAATTAGTTAAGTGACATAGTATAGTTCGAAGCGGGAAATTGTTTCTAAAAAATCAAATATTTCAAATTGTTTATGAAAAAACAGCTATATTGCTACCACTCTCACTCTTTGCGAGTGGGCTACACGTTGCAATCTGATATTTTTGAGATATTTCAACGCACATTAAGATTTTATAATGTGAAGAATGAGAGCACGAAGCAAGTTCAAGCCACATTGGATCATACTGCGTCATATTCCTTCCGTCCATAAAAAATACTCGTTTCATTGGTGACGACACGTGTTTTAGTGGAAAATTTATAAAGTAGAAAAAAAAAGATAAAATGAATAAAGTACGAGAAAGAAAAATAAATGAAGATATGTTTCCTGCATAATGAAACATCACTGCACTGTCTGCACTTCTTCAGCAGATTTCATGTCTTCCACTATTTTCTTTCAACTAGAAGCCCTTTTAAAGGTCATTCCCAATTTTGCCAAATGTAGTAAAAGATATCAACACTTTTACTTAATTTAAGCACAGTATTGGCTTGTGTCTTATACTCTTATGAGTATGTACACCAAAGGAAATTCAACTGCTCCAAATATATAAATTTAAAAAGATCTTCAATGAACACATGGAGTTAGAATCATTAAGAACATTCTCTACCCCTAAACTAATATGTGTATGTATATATACAGATCGAAATTTAGTTCAACTAAGAGGTAAGCTGTCCCTACAATTCTTCATCCGCATTCTATTATGTCCAGCTTGCTAACAGTGTGCTTGAGTAAGTCTTACATGTCACCTGGCAACCAAGTCTGTTTTAGCAACTTTTCATCCTCACTGCAACAACAGCAGGCGACTCTGCCCATACCAATCTCTTGGAATGAATGGTTGCTGCTCAGCCTGACTCTTTGTTCTTTGTTACCAAATCATAGTTAATCGAGGCTAGCTGCGACAAGTTCTGATGAAGAAGACACAAAGTTATATGAGGGCACAAGGAAACCTAATGCATGCAACAGAAACACAGGATAAAGTTGATCTATCATGTTGTAATTGCTAAGATGAGTCCCACCTTAAACGAAAAATTGCTGAAAGAGTACTTCATTTCAAGAGCCGGAGCACCAAAATCAGCTAAATTTCCACATTCATCTCCCTGAACAAGACAATGTTAAAGCGTCATTGAAGTCAGAGGTGATCCCTTAAATCATTTCAGTAAAAACTAACATCTTCATCCTGTAGATATGAGCTGCTGCTGCGGGATCCACTGCCCGTGTCTGTCATGTCATCACAATCACTACCTCCATTAGCCGCATTTTCCTCTTCCAGATTCCATATATAACGACTCATAAAATAACTTGTGTCGTGTAAATCAGCCGAAGGTATAAATGCAGCCTGCATCACGATTCAAGTCAAGAAAAATCGGAAAATGGTCTTAAGTAGTGCTAGTGCTGTGGGGAAGGGGGTTAAGAAAGCAATACCTTCTGCCTTGCAAGAGTGCCCCAATTAATATCCTTAAAAAAGGAATGCCGCTTAACCTGACAATGAAAGAGTAACACATCAAATTTCCATCTTCATTATGATAAATTTCAACCGATTAACTTACTAAATACCTCTGCAGCTCCAGTTGAACCTAGTCTCTGAACAGGGTTTTCTATCAACAATCTGAAAAGGAGCATAAAAGACTACATAATTTACAAGTAAAAGGCCAAACTACAATCAATGTATCTATTATTTTAATGAAACTGAACACACAAAAATGAAGTACTCCATGTATCAAATGTCGAAATAGAACTTACTTGTTAAGAAGATCATAAGCTTCAAAACTCAACTCTTCTGGCACCTTAGGCCACGTGATGTCCCTATTTATGATATTGTTGAAAATTTGCTGCATCAGATGGAAGACCTATCAATAATGCCACTGATCTACAAGTCCTCAATAAGTTAAAGTGAACTCGCCTATCAAATATTTCAATGGCAAGTTGGCAACATGGCATGACCATCTACTCAATATGAAAAATACCATTGAGTTCTAGTTTGATAGTTGGAAAATGATCATGATAAGTCGTAGACATAATAGTATAAAAGTAGGTTTCAACAAAATCAAATAAGGTAGTACAACTTAATACACTATGCCAGTCAATCCCCAGTTTGATATGCATGCGCAGTGCGGACAAATTGTTGAGAACCAAAAGGTAAATGAATGATATTTTATTCTCACGATGTCGAGCTTGCAGCTAGAGAGCATTCATCAAGCTTGCCGAGATTATAGATGCAAAAGCTTAGGCATCAGCAAGAAGAGATGTAAAATATATGTGTGCCTGAATTAACTACAGATGATCAGCAGTTCCAAATATAACAGACAGATAGCATACCTGTGGATGTTCTGCATTAAAAGGTGGAAGACCTACTAGGAGCTCAAAGAGGATGACTCCCACAGACCACCAATCAGCTGTTGCACCTGAAAGGTGCATGACAGAAAAATGAAATACAAGAATGTAGTTAGGAATGAGGTCATTATAAAAAATGTTTAGAACTCAAACCATGTCCCATGCCCAGAAGTATCTCTGGTGCCAAATAGTCAGGAGTGCCAACAACTGAATGTTTTTTCCTCTGTTCTCTTTTCTGTGATGAGTGTGCTGCATTTTTGGGTTTATCATCTCCAAGAAAAGCAGAAGGTCCAGATAAGTCCTCAGTGCTATTAATGAGACCAACTTTGGATAGCCCAAAATCTGTCAACTGTGATAGTAGGAAACAAATTTAAGAATGGCATGCTACAAATGCATAACATAGGTATATCCATTGAAATGCAAACTCAACTTCATGAATGCTTCAGGAATAATAGGATTATGAACAAGTTTGCTCATCTACATAGATTACTCTCATGCTAAGTCACCTTAATCCACCCAACAAATGTTTTCACCATCATGAGCCAAAACCTAAAATATTATTTTTAATAACAAAAGTACTTCATGAATTATGGGTAAATTAACTGTTACATCTCCATATCCAGTTATGCATGACTGCAAAGAACACAGATTATAGTTTGTTATGCTGAACTTCCCCACTTAGCATCTTTAAGAAAAAGAATAAAACTATTCTTCTCTATAGTTTCAATCTATTTCTTTTACACAGCTCATGCAAACAAAAGGTGATGGTTTCGTTGCATGAAGTGAAAACACTCAACAGAAACAACCCTCATCATTGAGAGAAGCTTGTGGAAATTAAATATGCACACATTAGAAAGGCATTCCTCAAATCTATGCTTATGTCAAAAGAAAGACGAGTCATTTATATCCATCATATCTTCTCCTTTGCTATTTTCTTTTTGAGAGTATCAATTTTCACCCAAAAACCTGACATCGAACTTCAGAGATCAGCATCTCATGCGTACTATGTGTGCAAATACACTTAAATATTGACCTTGATGTGACCATCGGGACCTATCAAGAGGTTATCTGGCTTCAAATCTCTATGAATAACATTTAAGGAGTGCAGATACTCCAAAGCAAGCACCTGAAAGTTTCAATTGCAGAGATGTCAATTTATTAAGTTAACATCAGTCATACATGAATCCATGAGATAAGATAGAAGTAACTGAGATTCTTACTACTTCTGCTATATATACTCGTGCAATATCTTCCTCCAAGCAACCTAGATTTCTTAGCAAGGAGAAAAGATCTCCTCCATTTAAGTACTCCATCACAAGATAAAGATTTTCCCTACATGTGAAAGAATAGAAAAATCGGACCTGTTCATTGTTAGATTATACTATATTAGTAAGTTTTTCAGAATACTATTAATCTAAGAAATAAGGCACAATCTTGAAACTTCAAACTGCTCACCACAAAAGGATTGCGAACGGATATTAAAATATCCCTTTCAGCTAATATACTTTCCACTGCATTTTTGCGGATCATGTCAGCCTTCTTCAAAACCTGTAAGATAATGTTAAAACTTAAAACTAGAGTTTTTCAGAAGGAAACTAGATAGGAAAATTTAAGAAACTGTTCTACAAGACTACAACCCTGGCCATTTGACATTTTCTTGCATGGAATCTGACCTTTATTGCAAATAAGTCACCAGTTGCCCTTTTTCTTGCCAGAAAAACTCTTCCAAAAGCACCTCTGCTTATAGGTTTAATTATTTCAAAATCCTCAATGGATGTTCGATCCTTGGTGCATGGATTAATTGGGCTTGCACGTAAACTACGTGATGTCTCTTCTTCTGTTGAGCTATCCTCATCTGCCATAGTATTTTGTAGGAATGCCTTTTCATCATCAATCTGCCCACATAGGGATACATATTTCTCCCTGAAGAGTTCACAATCAGCCAAATGGAGGCATCATTGAAATAATTAAAAGATCTGAAAAAATTAAATAAATCTGGCGTGCACATATCTAAGTTTTCATTTACTCTTCTTAGAGTTAGATTTCTTTTGAATGCTATAGCCTTAAGCCCCTCTGCTAGTAGTAAAACATAAAGATTATATGCAAGCATTTTCAGTATATACCTATGCATGGAAAGGTGTCTTCGTTTTTTTCATATGTTCTTTTAAATGAAGATAGGTTTACATGTTTTTAAGTAATCAGCAACCTTGATAGTTGGTGTGGAAGGTTCATATGCTACACTTGATTATAACTTAGTATTAACTTTTATAAAGTAGATGACTTCTTTCTTTCTAGCTCCAAGTTTGACCAAGCTACATTTCATAGCCAGAATGCAGATTACTAAAGTTAAAAGTTATTTCTATATAACCGCGTGTCAAGGCGCTTATAGTTAATGGTCCTAAACATGCTAGACAAGATGGGATCTATGCCACATGAATAGCAAAGCTCTTAGAATTTAGAGTGTTAGACCAAAAAATTTTCAGATTCATGCATATACGATAAGACATGAATAAGCTCCATGATTAGAAATAGTAACTCACTGTATTAGTTTCTCAATGCGCCTCCCAAATGTCTCAACAATAAGTGCATCCACTTTCCTATCATGGATGACATATTTGAGGTCATCCAATTTGTCAAGCATGAACTCCAATGTACTGTAGTCAGTCTTGTTAACATTTACTACAGATCTAGCAAGATCCAGCAGCTTACGTATCTGTCATACAAGTTGATGGTGCAATAAGTTATTCCAAAAATATGAATCCTGAAAATCTATTGCATGCATAAGTTCTTCTCTAATCTGTTCCTGGCGAGAGGCTTCATAATTGGATTAGATAATTAAATTAAAAACCAAAGTCTCATAGAAAGTGGGTGAAAACAGTGGCAATGTGGCATGCATTCTTAAATGCTTTGGTTGAGCAAGGGCGCTGTGAGAATGCAATAAGATTGAGTTTCAAAAATAAAATGTCTGTTAGTTAAAGCTCTATTATTAAATGTTATTCTTCTAATATTCTCGGGCAAAGCTCAACAATGAGCATAGTTCAAGAAAAAATTGGGTATCGCAGACAATTATGAAGAGGAACTCTTACATTCTCATCGACAAAAACTAACTCTGCAGGCTAAGTTTAGATAAAAAGCCGAAAAGTAACGACTTCATTTAGGAGATTCTAGTGATGGATCTCCATGGTCGCATAGAGTGAGTATGTTATAAAGCAGTACCATATACATCAAGAATATGATGGGGATATGTAGCAGAATTTTTCTAGCATGTTGCAGAGAATGCATAAAGTATCATAAATTTCACCTGCTGATAACTCTCTAGTTCAGATATTGTTCTACGCCCACTGAGAAGAACCTCAATCTGAGTCATTCTGGGAGTTACTAAAGGTGAACGAGGGGTTAAGCTCCCAGCGGATAATGCTTTCTTGCTTTGATCTGGTGTTAGTGGTCGTGCATCACATGACATGTTTGGTGAAATGTTAAGATCATCCACAGTAAAAGAGCTTTCAGCCACATTAAGGTAATCCATCATGTCATCAGGACAGTGGCAAGACACTCTGTTCACTTTTGGTGACAAACCATCCAAGTCTTCTTGTGAACATGATGCAGACTCTCTCAAAATTTCAGGACTTCCAAATCCTTTTGGAGTCCACGACTCGAGAACTTTTTCAAGAGTTTCAGAAACTCTTTCAAGACGTTCATTTGCTGTTAAACCCTTTAAGTCACATCTATCAGCAATAGTGCAAATTCTTGAGTGCTGCTCAACATGGACAGTAGGTATTTCAACTTCACATATTCGACAGATCAGAGAATCCTCATATGCCATCTGGTGTTGGTCCCAAACTCCCCAACCCACTCCTTGTGATTTCAAGGTTTCTGCAGCTTGTTCTACCTGAGGGACTACTGCAGTTTCTGTAGTTTTAAGATCGTTTGTTTCCTTTATAGGTTGCAATACTTCTGGGTTATCCTTGCTAGGAGACTCACCGCGTCCTCTCCTATTCTTTTCAGCAATAGATGGAAGTTTTTTCCAGGATGCCATCCTAAAGCTTCCTGGAGATGAAACAACACTCTTTGCAGTGCTAACTTCTTCAGTTGCATTGTTTAGATTGGGTTGTTTCTGTCCTATCACCTTATAACATTGCTTCTCTAGACTTCCCTTGATACCCGTTGATGACGCACGAAGGCGCTCGGGGTATACACCAAGGTCACTGAGCTGGTGTGTGGTTACATAATCGTCATCATAACCAATTTCTTTTTGGAAATGAACAAGCCGAGTGCAACGAGAAAGGATAAATAAGAGGCGTGTATGCACTTGCTTCAGTGTACCTGTAGGTAACTCTTGACGCCGATCATCCAAAATCTGTACAATGCCCTCGCACTTTATCCAAAACTCATCAGGCGACATCTTTGAACATTGCCTGGCTATAACAAGCAAATCTTCGAAACATTTGCAATCCGGATGAGATCGTGAAGTCTTCTCAAGTACACCAACCAAATCTCCAGCAAAAATGCCCAAGTCAGCATCAACTTCAACTTTCAATTTGTCAAATTTTACTCGTATCATTACCATGATTTCCTGGTACAAGTTAAGTTAATCCATCCAAGTCAGATGAATTATTCAAAATGAGCCAGTGAGGATGAAAGAGATGAAACTATGTTCTCACAAGCAGAAAGATGAGGCTACATGTGAACTTAACATACTTCCATGCGACCGATGGTGCGAGATTTCCAAAATGGAAGTGGTCGGACACCTTTGGAGTCAAGCTCATGTGAGAAGCTCTTAATGTCTGGTGCTCTTTTCTTACGGCCGCTAGTTAATCGCAGAATCGCCTGGAAACGTGGAGACTGCATCTCCTTGGAAAAAGCTGCATGATAACCCTACAATCAAAAAATCAATAAATACTTTAAATAATATGAACAAGAATTGAACTAAAGCCAAAAAAAATGTGGAAACCGATACCTCTAGCCCGGATCTTCTAGGGGATAGGACTTTTAGTGATTTTGAATGACTCCAATGAACCCTTTTGCCTACAATGGGAAGCTACATTAGGAATGATAACACTCAACCTGTTATATTTCAACATAAATTCGAACTTAAACAGCACATAGTGAAGGAACTATAAAGTAAAGTTCACAATTCATAAACATGAGCCTCAATGTTCAATTCTAATTTCTAATGGCGTGGATCAAAATGTTACCAATATCTGTTCACCTCTATTTTCAATCCTAAAGCTAAAATTATGCACATTTCTCACAATTACATATACAGATGCAGGGGAATCCAAAAAACTGACCTCGCTCCATAGAAGTAGCGGCCGATTGTTGAGCGTCACCGGATAGATTTGGCCTGGGGTCGTCGACATCATTCCCTGGGCCCTCCAAATCCTCGAAATTCTGAGGCGCGCCGAGGGCAATAACCTGATCGAGAGGCAGAGGCGCGGAGCGTGTCCTGATCTGATTGAGGCCTAGCATGGAGGGGCCAATTAGGTTGGAATCGGCGGCATCCGCGTCGTTAACGGCCCCAAAATCAAAACCCTCGTCTCCATCGCCAAAGGTTTTCTGCCTGGAGGGAATCGGAGGGATTTTCCTCAGCTTGGAAATGGACGGCGTCCGCAACGGCGGGGGCGGATTGTCGGAGTCGCTGGGGGGCGTCGACATGTGCACAGATTAGGATGTGGATTGCATCGGTATATTAGAGAGAAGGAGTTATGGGTTGGGATAATGGCGGATTGGGAGCTCGGGATTTTCGCGGGAAAGAGGGGAAGACATCTACGTGCGTTCAAATCAGTTATATTTCTATAAAAAGCTACGCGTACAATATCTCTTCTTCAGATTTCACGTTAATAAACAAATAATACTCCCACAAGATGCTGCATGACTACTCATCCACAAATTTCGGTTTAAAATAATTTTTGGAATTTTGATAGTAACGCCTAAATTTTATTATGGTTACAATGTAGTCCAAAGTCTAGACTATAATCCGGAAATTTATAATCTCAACTATGAGTCACGTAAACTAGGCAGTATAAAGAAATTGTATATTTGGTACTACTAGTACTTACGATATGTCAAAATTCCTACTTACTCACAAATCGTGTAACAGTTCATCCAAATTGCCAAATTAACTGAACCACAGCTTGATTCCAACGGCCTTGTGCATAAATTCAAAGCGTTGGCACCACGCGGTGGTGGTAGCGGACAGTTGGTAGTAGAGATGGCGATAGCAGCCTGCGTCCAACTAGGATACTTGCAGCTTGCATTCGACCCATGTTATAATCGATGCGAATGAACACCAATAATAGTAATAATGTCCGATCGATGGATAGAGGTGAAGAGGGAGGTCTGAAATACGTATCCACGCCGTCCCAGATAGTGGTGATGAGTCATGTACTCGGAAGGTCGTTGTCCATGTGACCACGTCCGTACATGCAAATTACATCCAACAAGAGTCCATTGCCCCTGAAGAACCGCATACTGATATGCCTCTTCCAAAGCCACCTTAGCCACGAAAAGCCTCCCCCATGTCGACTACTTTCACCCCCTAGATCTCACATCTGACGTAGCTTCGCACATAGGACCGTATACTCAATACTTCTACCAGCAAATCAACAACAATCGAGAACTTCATGTTTTCCACAAGAGACTTATCATCAGAAACAGGCTGAACCTATCCATCACACCATCACCCGGTGTAATATTCATGTTGTCATCTAACATCTTGACCAATGTCCTCGATGGCGCCCTCAATAGTCCGTCAAAAGATGGTCACGCTCTTTGTGCCTCACCTTCTTTGTTGACTTAAATTCTTCGATCTCCGGTGATGACAGCGTGATCTCACCACGTTAAGGTTCACATGTTTTCAATATGTCAAAGCTGATTAGCATCGCACTTTCTTTTTCCTGTGTTATTTTTGGTTATGTAGATCTTGATTGAGAGATGTTATGTTTTCTGTATTCATGCTTTAAAGCATAATAAAATGCTTTTCTGTGTTACATAGTATTATTCTTCTTTTTACGCGTGAAACAACGATTTTATTTAATACTACTATTAAAGTTGTGGTTTATTCAATTTCTCAAAACAATGTCAGTTTTACTTCTTTTAATTAATTTTTTCAAAACAATTTTCCGTGTACTAAGATGAATCTGTAAATGATCTTTTAATTCTACTGTTTTGAGGCAACAGGAGACACTTGATGTTCAAGCGCCGCCACCCATTCAGTGATGATCGAGTTCACTTCACTTGGCAGCTCATCGTGAGGGCAGTGTCCTGGCAATTTAGAACCACTAAAATGAATAAACATCCTATAAAATGTCGAACGATGCAAAACATAAAAACGCAACGCTGTAAAATTACCAGCATCTATTTCTTTAATGGCAACCCCTTTGCAGTGCTCTCTAACCATGGCTAACATCGACCTTGAATCAGATAGTGGATCCTTCATTCCCTAACAAAACGAGGAATCACTTGTTTTCAGAATGAGAACAGTAATTACAAAATTAGAGGTCCCTTGGAGATTTCAAATAAGATCAGCACCTGTACTATAAGTGTCCTATTCTCGAATCCCTCCAACAGATAATTCAGAGGAAGTGAAAGATCGAAGCTGAAGATGCTTTCTAGGACATATATCACACCGGGATCATGTGACTGCAAAATAATGTTAAGGTCTTGCATGTATATAACTAATAGCATTGTTAACAAGAAAAGAAAAGAGGAATCTGAAGAGGTTTTCTATAGGATACAGCTCTAGTCATCTCGTTTATAAGCCAATCATCAGCCCTTCTCGCTTCCTGCATGACATGATTTTAGCAATCAATACTAGGACAATAAAACAGGGAGGGAGCAAACTAAGGCAGCCCTTACTGTTGGATAGAAGCTTCGTAGTATGTTCTTGATATTAAACCTCAAGTACAACAAAAGGAGCCTAGCACCCAACCACGCTGCTCCTGAAGTTCGCCTATCCTGTAATACTTCTCAATTACACGGGTAGAAGAAGATAGGCATAATAATACGAAAGAAAGATAGAAAGTAGCCTAGAAGTTATCTATTAAGGAGGCATTATATGATGGATTGATTAAATAATTCAAGTTAAATGACTGTTTACTCTGATATATTGATGAAGTTTGAGCTTGTTTGACCATCTTATTCTTCAAATAGTCAATTCTATGTTTACTCGATCTATCCTATCACTAAAAGTCTAAAAGTAAACACGCCTCGAGTGAGAGAATGAATTGATATAATAGTCCAACCTAATCCACTATATACTTTGATGCATTGATTAGTTTTGGGCTTGCTTGACCATCTTATCCTTCAAATACCCAATCCTATATTTTATCACTTAATTAACTCCCCTTCATAGTTTATTTGCCTCTCAGCAACTAAGATCGAAAACATAAATTCATAATGGGGCATGTATAGAAGCATAATATTTTTATATTAGGCTCCTTAACAAGCAATATCTACAATCATAACATATATTCTACATGCAGAGAAATTATCTACTGCAGGGAAATAACAAGTATTCACAAGTTCCAGAGTTGCTTACAGCTGAATAACCCAAAGGGAGATACCCAGGGATAATATTCCCAGCAGTATTCATAAGGACAACAGACTTGGCTAACAAAGGCCAAAGACCAGCGACTACAGAAACAGCATATCCTGAAATAAAGTGACTGTCAGTTAACAATTACTCCTACATGGACTAAATTGAAAGGCTTGCACTTCTCCATCACTTCATTGACAGGGAGCATTAACATGAATTTTCTTTATCCTTGTTTTAAATTTCATTTTATTTCTTTAAAAATTTATTGGTGCTGCAGCTGCCATTTTGTTGATTTCACTCTTGTTACTTTTTACAATTAGTGTATCAAGTGTGTGACTTTCCCCCTCTTCTTTTTTTTCTTAATCTTTCTTTTGATCATTTCCACTGGTATGATCAGCCAGCTTAAAAAGGCAGCTGTTGGAGGACATACCACCAATTGAATTCCCAACAAGATGCACTGGCTCTCTAACAACCTCAATTATGAAGTCCCGAAGCAGTTCAGCCCACATGAGTTCAGTGTAAATGATGTTCGGTTTTTCTGATTTACCAAATCCCAGTAGTGTGATTGCCCAAACCCTGTTTCCATCTTCAGCTATGGGATACAAATTATCCCTGTAATGCTCCATAAAAGCACCAAAACCATGAACAAGAAGAACGGCCGGACCTTCACAACCAGCAACAGTATACTGAAAAAGTGCAGTCAATTCTTATTGGTAAATGATAACGTTAATGAAAAGCATACACTAGTTCAACATAAATTCTGGATACACAGATACTTACTTGGATTAGATAGTTATTCCATCTCCATATCCGAATTGGGAAAATGTCTGCATCATTTTTGTAGCCTTTCAGAGTCAAAAGCCAATACCACTACCAAAGGAACAGTTCATGTCAGAATGTTTGCATGACTACCAGATTTCATACCAAGGAAGATTGGGTCAATATTTTATGACAGTACAATCTAACTATAATTAATACTCCTGTCCGGGATTAAAGTTCTCACTTTGACTCGCACGAGCTTTTAGAAATGTAAAGTAAAGTGTGTGGAAGAAGTTTGTGGAATGTGGATCCTACTTATATACATATTCCTAGTTTTATAATAAAATGTGAGTGGAATGAGATAGTGGACGGGGTCCATTTATCAAAAATAGTAAATGTAAAATAGGATATTTAATGGTGGACATCCCAAAATGGCAATATGGGACATTCAATGGTGGACGGAGGGAGTAGGATTTAATCAAATAGTTTATGTAAGATATATCCTTGTAATCATGGACAGCAATATATCTACAATTCTAATCTTTCTTGGTTAGAGCCCAATAGTTGTACCCAAAACACCAGGTTGAAAGATATAGAAGAAAAATCAGGGTCAATAATCAACATGCTATTTAAGGTAACAAGAATTATATACGTATTTTGTAAGGAGAAACTCAGTTAACCTAACTATTATAGTTCCTCTGTCGTCAGGAAACCATTGATGATTCAACCTTTCAAGGTTAAATTATCTACAGCTTTTACAATGTAATAGAAGTGGATGAAAATAACATAAAAAATCTTTTTAGCTTATAGTCTTCTACTATTATTTAAAATAAGTGCTTGAGGCCTTGAGCTCACAATCAATGGAAAAATAAATCAATCTCACTTCTCAAAATGAATTTTGAGCATTATTACCTCTGTGGAAGACACTGTATTTATTGCTGCAGCCACTGTAGCTGTGGAGTAACCAAATGGTGACAAAAATCCACCATTCCGTTCTTTCTCATACTTGATAGCTTCAAAATACACTCTTCTTCTGGAAACAGTTCCAAGAAGAAGGGAAGAACCAAAAAGGGCTTGAAATGAAGCTCCTTCACGTTTTTCAGCTAAACGTAGCTTTGCATGTACCCTGCAAAAAAAAATGGCGGAACGCATAAGCTGTCATGGTCTAACTTAGTAGTGAACTTTCTGGATTCTACAATAGTTGGTTTTAGGAAAGCCCAATGCATGGAGTTATGCAGCAATATATTCTGTGTACAAAACTGTGCCCAGTTATAAACTGGATCATCATGAAACAGCTCACAACAATTTTAACCCATTCAACTCAAGGATGTATGCAACAATAACTTAGCTTACTAAGTCAGCTATATCATTGATCAGACCAAAAGAACACCATAGCACATCATTCGAAATTGCTGAATATGCTGGATTACTAAAGAAAATTGGATTTATATATCTTGCAAGTGAAGAAAACCTTAATATTTGTAAACCTTTGACGTCCTACTAAAAAGGTATTCTGGGTCTGTCTGAAAAGGTATTGTCTCTCTCCAGCTTACTAGATGACAATATCATGAACCAAATGAATGGATTACACAAAAACAATGAAGAAATATGTGATGTTATCAAGCAACAATGGTTCTTCAAATATTAGCTTTGACAAAGAAGCTCAAAGAAATATAAACATAGCAATGAGGGAGTTTAAAGAAAGAGAAGGCCACAAAGAAATATGAACGTAGCGATTTATGAGACCTACTCCTGATATTCATCTCGGGAAGTTCCTTCCAGGTATCTCAAATATGCGGCCAAAGCATTCAATACAAGATCAGAACCACCTCCAGCAAAGTTCCCTTGGCTTGTTACAAATGCCGATCTTTCTGGTTTCTTTCTTTGGAAAGTCTCACTAACAGATTGTTTATCATCTTTTTCTTCCCTATCTGCTGACTTCAAGTCAACTTTTCCTCTTTGCTTCTTTCTTTGCAGCATATTTTCAGCAGATAATTTTTTGATTGAAGTCCATTCATTTTTTGATTGATATTCTTTCAGATCGATCATGGTGGGAAAAATACCTAAACCATTCATAGACATTGTGCTCCACATCTCAACAGATAGTAAAATTTATAAACAATTACGAAAGGGGACAAAGGAACAATACATGAATCTCTCACCCCAGGACAAATCTGTCAAAGTAGCAGGCAAAATTGGGGGCTCAAGACCAGGTAAAACAGATATCCTATGCTTTTGGAAGTCATGAAACGATGATGGCAGGTCGTTTGAACTCTAAAAAAAACATCACAGATATATATATGTGATTATCCACATAATGATGCAACCACAATGACAATAATATTGGCCATTCAGAGTCATATTAGTGTGTGCTATTCTAGGGGATACATAAACACTGTGTCAACGGAGGATACTATAGTACGATGACGAGTAAATATAGTAGTTACAAAAATAGTGAATTCAAAATCTAAATTGAATTAAAAAATACCGCTAACCTGAACATCATAAAATGGAGTTCTCCACATCACAATCGTAGGATTACCTCCCTTGATAGATAAAGTAGATAGTGATTCCTTCACATTTTCTACCATTACACGTAGCTCATACTCCACCTCTTCTTCTACAAAAATACCGCTAGCCTGGACCTGTTATAATCTCAGTGTGAACATAACATATACTCCTACTAAGTAGAATTGCTCTCGAAATTCTCTCATCAGTCCTCGACAGCTACATGTTATCATACTAGAACGAGCAAACTAAACGAATTTAACAACCTCATTGACCAATTTTGTTATGACATCTTCGGCAGTTCCAAACCTGATCATCAGATTGGACCCCCTATCCTTTAGCAATCTCCTCAAGTCCTCCAAAGCAAAGAGGAGAAGTTCTAGCATTTCATCAGAGAATCCTGCATATGAAGTTTTTGCAGATTGAGTTGAAGTTGTAACAAGCTACAAACCAATCACACACCTTAACCATATTATTCAAGTAAATAGAGCCACATTATTGGGATCCAAAGCACTCAACATTTTAGCCATGTAAAGCGACTATATGCTTCAAAATAAATGAGAAAAGCAAGCAACTAATTGCACTATATGCTTCAAAATAAAATTGGAAACGAATACAGAAGGTCCAATAAAATTAAGAAATAAATGAACAGAAGTTTGAAGCGTGTTTAGTCGAGCAGTAGCTTACGTGAGAGAATACGGGGATCAAATACGTAAAGTGGAACAAGAGTTGGATGCTTGGAAGCGGCGATGAGGCCAGGGTGGTCTTCGATGCGAAGGTCGTGCTTGTACCAAAGGATGGCGGCACCGTTGATGGCGGATTGCACCCTCACAGAGCATCGGAGCGGAGGTTTGGGTCCCCAAAAAGCTCGTTTTGGGGGTAGTGAAAGTGAGAAAAGAGGGGGGTGAAAGAGAAGCACCATGAGATGGGGGAGAAAAAGTGGAGGTAGTTTTGGAGGCGAAATCCATCAAAGGATTTGTTGAGGGCATATAGTGTGCAGTTGTGTGATAGAGAAGCGCGGTGTGCAAACTACATTTGTTTGATGTGTGAAGGAGATTGTGGTGGAGAAATGAAGCTTAGATTTTTTCATTTTTGATTGGGTGTAGTGTGTGTGAGAGATCCCCGGTCATATTTTCGGTATGTATGAAATCCGAAATCCGAAATCCAAATCAATTTCAATTTACAGAATTAAGTACTAATTCATTTGAAATCTCATGTTCAGGTTTAACAAAGACTCCACTCTTCCGGTACTACAAGTACTAGTTGTCTAATTCAATTGGCTTGTGAAGGTTAACTCTATTCTTTTGCTCTTGCTGCTTCAGGTTTATATTTTTGGAATTCCAATATATTTGTGTATTTAATACCCCTTCTGTTTAATTTGGGTTTATCTTCAGCTTAATTTCTCTAAATAGCAGTTTATCTTCAACTTAATAGCTCTAATCTTGTTATGTATTGCGGTTTTTTGTTATTGTGATCTTCTCCCAAGCTTGCATTTATTTTTTGCAACTTAATAGAGACTGTCTCTAGAAATGTCATTACAACTAAATTTAGAAAATATAATTGGAAATTTTTAGCCCGATAGCTTGCAATATGAGTAAAGCTGACTCAAAATCTAATGGGCTAACCCGGTGGATTAGACCTAGGTACAACTACTACGGTTTATTATTGACATCTAATTCCACACTTTATTTATAATTTTTATAATATAAATAACTAAAAAAATTATAATTTAAAAATAAATATATATATATATATATATATATATATATTAAAATTTTATTAATACTCTCTCTTTTCCTAATAGTTGAGTCATTTTTTTATTTTTGGGAAGTTGAGTAATAATGAACATTTTTTCTCACTCTTACTTTACTCTCTCTTATTTTATTCTTTCTACTTTATTTACTTTCTACTCTATTTTCTCTACTTTTTTCTATATTACTTTTTTATCTATTTACTTAACACATTAAACATCCATCTTCAAATTCCGTGCCGAAAATTCTGCCTCAACTATGAGGGAACGGAAGGAGTACAATAATAGATCGATAAATTAGGAAATTCAAGTTCACTTTAAAATTCCATTCCCTCCATGTTCTTAAAATAGAAATTCTTTTCTTTTTCGTCTGTTTCCTAAAAATAGAAAATTTTCATTTTATGAAATGGATCTCACAATTCATTAACACTAATTTCACTAATTTTTCGCTTCACCTCTCTTATTTTATCCATTTTTTTCTCTTCCTCCTTCCATTTCCAAAGTTTTTAGTTATAGGAAACAAAGGGAGTAGTATATTTTAATTTCTAAACACGGAGTACTACTTTAAATTCAAATTCTCAAAATATATTTATAAATCTTAAATTAGCATTCAATCATATTTGAGTTGAAATATAAATCTCAAAATTAGTATAATTAAATGTTTTATATATTCATAATTATAACTACTTTTCATCATTATGCGTTGGATTAATCACATATTAATTTTATCGGTAGTAGCCCAATTAGTGCGAAACCCAAGCTTTGAGGGTTAGGATAGAATATTTATGACCGATTAAAATACAATCCAATTAGCCCCACCCGATTAACCTACAACCCGAGTAGAATATTGGCTCGGAATCCGCTGGATTGACCCGATTAACATTCCTAATTATCTCATATTGATATCCAAGTTGGAGATCAACTAAAAGTATTTCAAATTCGATTTACCTCATTTTATCAGCAAGTAAGTAATAGTGATTGTCTCTGATTTTTAAGAGTAACTACTCTTTTATCATTTCGTTTTGAGGAAAGAAACTCAGTGAGAAAATGTGAACAATGACAGTGATTTTGTGTTTGAGGTGTAACAGTGCATTGATCGTATTTTCTACTACATCATTTGAACCAAGGGCCAAGGGGTGGATAGATTTGACATTGTCATATGTGTGGAATTGATGTAGTAGTAGCTTTTACCCAATCCTTGGTTCTTCATACTTCGTAGTACATCTTAAACAATTGCGACAAAGTTTGGAATTTAGGGTTGAAGCTAGACCTTCAATTGGTATGTGCATGCATTTTGTTTCTTGTATTGTTTTATCTACTAGTTTTAACTGCCCGATTCCTGAGTCTGCCTTTGTGATTCCAGGGATTTTAGGTATCCTTGGTCTTTGTGCTGTCGGATTTTATCTTCCTTGCTTCTGTTTGCTTATAATTATATTCCATTTACAAAAGTCATGTCAATACCATGGATTTGTGAAATTAAAAATGAATAACTAATCTCATACAGTAATATACTGTAATATTCCTTCCATCTCAAGATAAGTAGCAAAAACTTTTCAACACGAGATTTAAGGAAATGAGGTTTTGTTAGTAAAGTGGAAAATGATTAAAATAAGAAAGTTAATAAACTATAGAGAAAAAGTAAGAGAGAGAATTCTAAAAAAAGGAAATGACTCGCTTATCTTGGAACGTCCCAGAAAGAAATGTGATTCGCTTATCTTGGGACGGAGGGAGTAGTAATATCACCATATGTGTTGATGTACTCATGTGACGTGAATTTACAGATAGGAGTATTTGTTTAGGACGTCCTGCAATGTGAACATTTTGAATTTTAAAGCATCTGCAGTGGAAAACCGTGAAAAAATGGATCAAAGAAAATATCCACTGCATAACTAAGCGAGCCACTTTTGTAAAAGTCTCTTTAAAGACGATATAAAAAGCAACGCATATATAGGGTGAATGGCTCAAATCCCAAGGTGGGATAGACCCCATAAACATGGCATAAAGAGTAGGAATGGATGCGTTTCAATGCATATAGTACTATAGTATAATTTCAAAGCTGCATCACAGCTAGGATTAAACCGAGTTAATAAACCACATTTCTCTATTCATGAATCGGAGGAGAAACTAGACCTATCCAAGGTTTATCAAACCGGCAGTTAACATCGAAACTGTAATCGTCTATTACGGTTACGAATCGAAACCGTGAGAATTTACTCGAACCGAAACCGTCGATTTTTGAATCGTAGTTCGGTTCAAGTTCAAAAGATTTCGAGCCGAAACCGCTGGTTGCGGACGGTTCCAAACCGGAACCGCAAAAAATCGCCGGAAAACTGTGAAACCAAGCCAGAACTGCAAAAAATCGGCAATTCGGAACCGTGAAAAACCGTAAAAAAATCGTCGGTTCGGAACCGACCGTAACCGCAAAACACCTTCGCGGTTCGGTTCTGGTTCGGCAATTTCCAAAACCGGAACCGGCAGTTCCGAACCGTAACTGCCTGTTCCAGAACCGTGGGCACCTCTAGGAGAAACTACTAGTACTAGAAAGCAATGCTTGTTTCCTATATTTTCATCTTCTAAGAGCATCTCCAAGGGAAGAGGTAAATGGAGAGGTAAACTAATATAACTACCATATTTACCTTTTTTCATAAAAAATCATTCTCCTAGGGAGAGATATTTGAGAATGTATTATACTTTTTCCCATTTTGAAGAGGTATCTTTACCTCCTCATCAATGGAGAGGTAAAATCTTATAACTACCATATTTGCCATCTTTTCATGAAAACCCCTTCTCCAAGGGAGAAGATATTTGAGAAGGTATCACACTTTATATTTTTTAATGCATTTTATATTATTATTTTATGTTTAAAAATCATTTACCTTTCTATATACCTTTTTCCTTTGGAGTATATTTCTTTTTGGAAGGGTATATTTCACTTTTTGATGAGGTATATAGATGATATACTTTTTCTACATACCTTCTCCCCTTGGAGATGCGCTCTTAGCGCATCTCCAATGGAAGAGATAAACTAATATAACTACCATATTTACCTTTTTTCATGAAAAATCATTCTCCAATGGGAGAATTATTTGAGAAGGTATTATACCTTTTCTCATTTTGAAGAGGTATCTTTACCTCCCCATCAATGGATAGGTAAAATCTTATAACTACCATATTTGTCATCTTTTCATGAAAACCCCTTCTCCAAGGGAGAAGATATTTAAGAAGGTATCACACTTTATGTTTTTTTAATGCATTTTGTACTATTATTTTATGTTTAAAAAATCATGTACCTTTTTATATATATTTTTTTTAAGTATATTTCTTTTTAAAAGGATATATTTAATTTTTTGAGGAGGTATATAAATGATATACTTTTTTATATACCTTCTTTCAAGTATTCTCCACTTGGAGAGATGCTCTAATGAAGTCCAATTTGTTTGAGTGTTGTAGATTTAGATCCTAAAAAATCAACCCTCTTTAAAAATCTTTTGTCTAGCAATTAAATGAGTTTTCCTCCGCGTGGATTGATACAAAAGACAGAAAAAGGGTCGAAAATGAAAAAACACGAAAATTAAATTTAAGAGGGTGCTACATTTCAAACTTGAGTGGATTTGAAATTTTTCTATATACATTGAATGCAGTTATTTAAGAAAATAAAGAATGGTGCATATAGCCGAAACAGAGAATAAGAACGCGGTTCATCACCCACCGTCCGGTCCGGCTATCACGGCCGGATGAGCGGAAACGGCAATTCAGCCACTCAACAATCAACATTATTATGCATAGCTACTCTGCCAACCAATCAATGCTAATGACGTGGATTTCCACCTCCATCCAAGTCCGCAACATGTTTCACTTTCACATAATTAAAGCATTTTCATTAGAAATTATGTCGCTTTCCCTTTGCCCTTTTTCCTCATTTCAAAATTTCAAATTTCTTATAACCATATACACATCAAACTAGTACTACTATAATATATTCCTACTATACTCCACTATATTGATTGAAATTAACCACTCACTCAGTGAATTGTTTCCCAACACACCTAAAATAAACACTAGTCGACGTGGGAGTTAATGCCTCCACAAAATATTGTTTATCTACTTCCAAAAAATTTGCATTTATTTGCTAAATTTGTTGATATACCTATACACACATGTATATTTAATTATGTCGGCCTTGAATATAGAAGTAGAGAAGTCACAAGTAATTTGTGATTAATAATCAAGCATCCAAAATATAGCAATGTAATTTAAAGAAAAAGAAAAATAGTACACGTGCCCTCCCATAGAGAGAAATGAGATGTGATTAATTTAGTGATCAAGGGCATTAGGGCCAGTGCAGTAACTAAGGAGATGGTTCCAAACCCACTGGACCAAAAAGCGGCGTCGGATGCCGTTCATATTATACGTGGCGCCCTGTCCGTCGTTCATCATCTGGCCCGTGTAGGAGCCGCCGCCCCCAGTTCCGTAAATGCCCTCGCACAAATCCGCAATCTCCACCGGGAAGACGGGGTCGCCACCCGCGTACCAGGCGTTAACTAAGGGGTTGGTGGCGACCTCGGCTATCTCGTGCGCAATGACGCTAATCATTCCGTCAACTCCGACGTCGCCGTTGGGGGACTTGACGGGCTTGAGATTGGGAATGTATTTGGGGACGGAGAAGGGGTAGGCGCAGATGCCGGGGCAGAGCTTGGCGGAGTTTCCGACCCAGGCGTAGGGGAGCGTGTAGCCGACGATGGAGGGGAAGGTGAAGTAGTGGAAGCCGCAGACGTTGTTGCAGAAGTCCTGGACGTAGACGTCATCTGACGTCAGCAGGAGGTAGAGGCCGCCGCGGGGGTTGATGGGGAGGGGGCGCGTGGAGGCGGAGACGGCGGACTTGATGAGGGACTGCACGGAGAGGCGCGTGAGGGACTTGCCGTGGCCGTAGAAGCGGTCGCTCTTCTCGCCGCCGATGCGGACGGAGCGGGAGATGTTGGACCCGGTCTGGTCGGTGTACTGCTGGACGGTGCGCCACCACGAGGCCACGGAGGGGGGGCGGGACGCGGGGGCGGAGATGGACGAGATGAACTCGCGGATGATGCGCTTCTGGGGGGTGCGCCAGCTGCCGTACCAGATGGGGTAGACGGTGATGTTGCCGCTGAGCACGGGGCCCATGTGGTACTTCATCTTCACCAATTCCGACGACCCCTCGTATTTCTTCGACCCCTCGAACACAGCCGCGGTGGCGTTGCGCGGGGAATCGGGCCACGGCCGCCACGAGATGACGGGGGCGGTGAAGAAACAGAGGATGAAAAACAAGGGTAGCATTAGCACCGCCGCCGCCATTGGTGAATGAGTGAGTGAGTGAGTGAGTGAGTGAGTGAGGATATTTTTTTGAAGATGGAAATTGGAATTGTGTTGAAATGTAATGGAAGCCAGATGGATTTTTAAAAGTGTAGGTGAGGTTGTGGGGCGCACACTCAAGGAATCAATTTTGTTTTGATTTTTGTCGTAAAAACAGGTTATTTATTCTATACTAAAATTTTTAATTTATTTTTTCTTTTTATAATAAAAAAAAGGGTGTATAATTAAATATCTTTAGCCTATCGTACTGTACTGCCTGATTTTAGGTTCAAGTAGATGAAATGTTATTATAGCAGTTTAATTTTGCATGCAACTATTCTAAGAAGAAAGTACGATTAGCAGACACATCCTTTTATTAATCGTACGAGACGATAACGTGAGAGCCTCTTTATTAATGAATCTGAGTTCTTGATATTCTCTCCGTGGCTCCGTTCCTTATTAATTGAGACATTTTATTTTAGTATGGTGATTAAGAATAGTGTGTTACATAGACACTGAATAAAGTAATAAGAGAAAATAAAATAATAGAGAGGGTTAATTTTTGCTAAAAATGGAAATGACTCAATTATATTAAAACTTTTCAAAAAAAAATTACTCAATTAATATGGAATGGATGGAATAGTATTTATGAAGTAATTTATTATTTTTCTTTGGTTTTATGTAATTTTAAAGTGTTTTACGGTTTTATGAACTCATTTTAGTACGCTACGTTGTGTCTCATGAATATATGAAAAAAACGAAGTTCGAGCTAAGTAGTGAGCTTATTGAGGAGTTGAGAGGTTCGCATGGAGCCATGGACAGGACCATGTTAGAGCATCTCCAATGCAAATAGGCCAGCCATAGGCCAATCACTCTCTCTCCCTGCCACGTCAGCAGCACTAAAAATTCACCTGCCACATCAGATTTAGGTCAGCCATAGGCCAGCCGCAATAAAAATAATTCAAGAAATACTACACTTACGGAATTAAAATTATGATTAAATTACGGAATTAAATTTACGAGACATGTACGGGAAAATTCATTAATTGCATTTAAAAAAAGGTACATAGATAAAAAAAATTACATAATAAAGAAAAAAAACTATCGGCGTGCAGTCCTCCGTGCCCACAACTCTTCAATTATATCCTTTTGGAGTTGAATATGAGCATCCACTTGGCGCATGTCGGCATATTCCTTGAGGCGGCCGACTTCATAGAGAGGTACCCCACGTCGTACGCTAGGGGTGGCCGTTCCGTGGCTTGGACCGGCTTCATCGTCATTGGCCCAACTAGTCGGTTGTACGACTTCGTCTTCGACGATCATGTTGTGCATGATAATGCGGGCGTACATTATTTGGGAAACGCATTCGGCATCCCACAAACGCGTTGGACCCTTAATTGCCGCCCATCGAGACCGGAGCACACCAAATGCGCGCTCCACGTCCTTGCGCGCCGACTCCTGCCGTCCGCAAAGTAGGCCTTCCTTTCATCACTTGCGTGTCTGATCGTCTTCACAAAGACAGGCCACCTAGGGTATATCCCATCCGCCAAGTAGTAGCCCATATCATGCCGGTTGCCGTTGGCCACAAATGAGACGAGCTGGACCGATACCCCGACACTTCTCGTTGAAGAGGGGTGACGAGTTGAAGACGTTGAGGTCGTTGTTCGACCCGGCTACCCCAAAATACGCATGCCGGATCCACAGCCGGTAATCGGCTACGGCCTCGAGGATCATCGTGGGATTCTTTCCCTTGTAGCCGGTCGTGTAGGCCCCCTTCCGAGGCAGTCGGACAGTTCTTCCACTCCCAATGCATACAATCTATGCTTGCCTAACATCCCGGGGAACCCATGCTCGCTCCCCGTGCATCTGCATCAAATTCGACAATCTTGGGGAATAGGGCTTCGAAGGTACTCCTCACCGAAAATGTTTATCACGCCCTGACAGAAAAACTTCAGACATTCCAGAGCAGTCGTCTCACCGATGTGGAGGTACTCATCCCACATGTCCGCCGCGTCTCTCGTAGGCCAACTGCCCGATTGCCGCCGTGCACTTTTGAATAGGGGTGTGGCCGGGTCCGCCAACCGCATCGTGCCTGAAGCGGAAATACGGATATCGACGCTCCAAAGCGTCGACGATACGCATAAACAACTTCCTGCGCATTCTAAAACGCCGCCCGAACATGTTTGCGGGAAACCGCGGGTTCTCTGAAAAGTAGTCGTCATATAGCCGCTGATGTGCAGCTACGTGATCCCGATCAATCACTGCTCGGCGGTGGACAACCCGTGGAGGGCGAGGTATCGCCTGTTGTTCCACCCTACGCATGTACCGCTTCATCTCGCGGTTCATGTAGGCCTCCATAGCCTCGTTCATCCTCCGTTCGTACTCCTCGGCATCCCCACCACTACCACCACTACTACCACCCGCGTTACTCATCGCTCGATGATGCTCTTGTACAAAAATTTAGAGAGAGAGAAAACTCGTTAAAACAAGTGGTGCAAATGAAAATGAAACTAAAACCGCGTTTATATAGGTTTTCAAAAAAAAAAAAAAAAAAAAAAAAGTCGAAAAAAGGCGCTGGCCGATCGGCACGCCACAATGGCGGCCAGCGCTAGGCGATCAGCTAGCCCACGCCGCTTTTTTCGCCGATTTCGGGCTGGCCTGCTGCAATGATTTGGCTAGCCGATCGGCTAGCGACGCGAATCGGCTAGCCGGTTGGCTAGCCGACATTAGAGATGCTCTTATATTGCCATGTGATATGCTTAGACCACTAAATATTTTCTCATGTATAGTAGCAGATAAAATGTTGGTAGAGCCTTTACTGTGCTGTTACACGTATTCAAATAATTTATTTTTAAATTATAATATTAAAATATTAATTTTTTCTATATAATACTATATTAAATTTTGTGTGACACATCCCCTGGCACAAAATCCAAATCCCCACTTATATTTTTTACATACAAATATAAAGTAGAGCATTTATTTTTCAATATTAAATTTTATGAGATGTTTAATAAATTAGAAATAGTTGTGTTTTAATTTTAAGAAACATGACGCTTTCGAGTGATGCATTCCAAAAATAAATTTGTAACTGTCACTTTAAATTCAACTAGTTAAGATCTATTTTACTTTTAGGTGTTCTTATTCAATTTTTTTTTCTACCTATACTATTTATGCAATCATTATTTTCCGACAATCATTCATGTTCCTTTTTCTTTGCAATTTTACCCATATGCATTCTCCGATTTCCAGCTTTCGGTGCTCAGATGATCAACTTGGTAAGGGCGAAAGATGATTTTTAGTTAATTATTATATCATTTATTTTAGATTGAACAATAAAAAATTAAAGTTTTTGATCGAAACATAAGTCACTTTCCTTCTCGATTATGTCCCCCTTGATACCTAAGTATGAACTAGTATTGGAAATGCAATTCAATTTGTATGATTTTATTTGAGTCGACAAAAACAAGTCTGGTGGTTTTTATTCACGCCTCGGATCAATCCGAGCCAACTTTTTGCCAACCCAATATTGTATATCTAAAAAAGAATTTGTATATGAGCATGCATAAGACATAATCAACTGTTTGATAAATCAAAATGTTTATGTATTGAGGAATGGAGGTGGAGGGGTCCCCTTCAAAAAAAAATAAAGAAGAAAAGGTAAGATGAAATTTGGAAGGGGGGTATAAATGAAGGATTATTTTGGGCGAATAAATATTCTTTTGTTAAGTGGACCAAGGGTGTTTATCTTTTGAACTCCAAAACAAAAGTACCCTTCTAAGTATGGGGAGCATACCATATACTCATGCTATGCACCTACACTTGTCACTCTTTAATTTGTCCATGCCCCTTCATCAAATTCTTAATTTTACTAATTTTATTTGCTTTAATTTTCGTGGGAATACACACTCGTATAAGAATGGTAGATTTGGTATATGCAATTGAAATTCTACTGTGATTGTGGATCAACACTTAGAAATTAGAATCCATTTGATATATGAAATTGAAATTGAAATTGAACTGGAATTAGATTTCTATAAATTGAATTGAAATAATGGGTATGAGATTGTTTTTCATGTTCCACTGAATTGGTTTTATTTGTGAAATATGCATTTTTAATGCTAAACACAAATCCAGTGCTGAACTTCAGCGTCGCAAGGTGCATTTTAAATTTTTGATGCCTTTTTCTGGAGGTAGTAAGAGCATCCGCAATGGTGCATAGGCCAGCCATACGCCAGTCATTCTCTCCTCTGTCACGTCAGCAACACTAAAAAAACCACCTGCCACGTCAGATTTAGGCCAGCCATAGGCCAGCCGCAATAAAAACAATTCAAAATATACTACATTTACGGAATTAAAATTACGATTAAAATACGGAATTAAATTTAGACACGTGTACGGGAAAATTCATTAATTGCATTTAAAAAAGTTACATAGATTAAAAAAAAAAATACATGCATAATAAAGAAAAAAAACTATCGTCGTGCAGTCCTCCGTGCCCACAACTCTTCAATTATATCCTTTTGGAGTTGAATATGAGCATCCACTTGGCGCATACTCGGCAAATTCCTTGAGTCGGGCTTCATCGAGGGGTACCCCCTGCAAAAACGCCGCCCGTCCGTGCGTGCCAGCGGTAAGGACGAGCTCGTCCGCCGCTGCAAGCCGTCCGTCCGTGCCAGCGGCTCGGCACTGCTCTTAAATAAGAGCATATCCGTGCCGCTGAGCACCCTTACGTGGCGCTGTCTGATTGGCCAACGGCTTAGCCGTTGGCATATTCAAAATTTTTATTTTTTTTTATATTCGAAATTAATTTAAAAAAAATGTTTTTAAATAAAAAAAATATTTTCCCACTTTCCAAAAAATTATATCCGTTTTCTACCCACTTTTAATTTTTTTTTCAATTTTTTTTTTCCCAAAATTCACATTTTCATCTATAAATATCCCCACTTCAACACAAAAAAAATCACATTCTCATCTATTCTATCATCTAGATTCTCTCATCTTTTTTCTCATATTCTCTCATCTAAATTTCCACCACACTACACAATATCCGGCTCCGGCGATCACCCCTCCGTCAATCATGGTTGGAACCACGATTGGTTCGACTCCGACTCATTCCCTAGTCCGAAAACACAATTTTCGGCCCCTCCTCAAACCCAAGGTTCGCAAGTTCCGGGTGGCTACCGCCCTCCTACTCCTACTTCTATTCCTACTCCTACTCCTACTCCTCCTAATCGTGGCACCTGCACCCCGTACACACCGGGTGAGATGATGGCGATGTTCAAAGCCTACTTGGCAGTCTTTGAAGATCCGGAAGTTGGCACGAACCAAACCGGGGAAACGTATTGGTGGCGCATCACTCGTCTTTACAATGAAACCCGTCCGGGGGGAACCATCTATCGCAATGATAGTATGGTGCGCAATTGCATCTTCAGATGCAACGACGCAATCGGTAAGTTCCAGGGGTATTACCTCCAGGAAGAACGGTCGGCGGGTAGCGGCACGAGCGAGCTCGACATCATCAGTGCCGCCTTGGCGACCTACCAACGCATGGAGTTGAAACCGTTCAAGTACCTCAATCGTTGGCAGGAGGGGCACCAACATCCGAAGTATAGGGGCGGCGTAGTAGCATCCTCCTCCAGCTCCTTTAGCAAACGGTCGAGGTCGGTAGCCCTATCCAACGGCGCATCCGATGATGTGGCTACCCAACTTGTCGGAACTAACTTGGGTAGCCCCGACGCTGGCCCGGCAGGTTCCCGCCGGCCGCAAGGAAGGAAGAAGGCGACGGCCACCCGCCGTCGCGCCCCGACTCCATCCGCCCCGCCCCAGCTCCAGCTCCCTTTGTGCCTCCTCCACCCCCGTACAACTCGCTGTGGGCCCTCTTGGGTCAACTCTATATGAACGATACGTCTAACATGACTCCCGACCAACTTGCAACACATGTGGGAATGATCCGGGGTCTCAAGAGAACAATGGATAGAAGACTAGACTTCCACGGGAGTATTTTTTAGTCTTTAATTATGTAATTTTTAATTTGTAAGATTTTAATTATGTATTTTTATTTTTTAGGATTTTAATTATGTAATTTTTATTTTTTAGGATTTAATTATGTAATTTTTATATTTTTAATGTAGTTTTATATTGTAGAAATGTTTTTAGTAATTGAAGTAGTTAAATTGAATAATAGAATAGTAGGACCCTTGAGCTTGTCCTTAGCTAAGAGCACGGATGTGGGTGTTGTGCTCTTAGCTAAGAACAAGGAGAAAAAGTGGGTCTGGACCCATCTCCATACTCTTAAAATAAAAGCACGGATAGAGATGCTCTAAGTTATGTCTTTTACTTCAGTTTATTGCCTTCACGCTTGACATTAGTTAGCCAATACATAAAGATGTTTATTCATAGAGTAAACTGCAAAAATGGTCCATGGACTATGGGTTTATCTCGCGTATAGTCTTTGGACTTTAAAAATATCGCCAGACATCTCTGGACTAAGGATTTATCTCGAAAATGGTTCTTTTTCAATGTTTTCGGTCAAAAATACCCTTTTGGGGGGTTTTGGGGGATTTGGGCAATTTGATCTTTTTACACTTTTAAGATTTAAAATCTGATATTATTTCAGTTATGTACTTCACTAAATCTGATATTATTTCAAAATTATCATTCTTCTTCCCTTTCGTCATCATTCACTTTGTTTCTTTATTTCAAAATTAGATTTAATTTTATAAAATTAAATTTTAAATTTCAATTTTTAAATATCAATAAAAAATTTTAATTATAAAAATTATTAAATAACAAAAATTAATAGTCATAATCAATATTTGGTGGTGTCTAATATTTAATCAATAAGGTATGACAACCAGGGGCGGAACCAGGAATTAAACTCAAGAGGGGCAAAAATATACCTAAGCAAATAATTGAATAATTGAGAAGGGGCATTTAAGAAGGAACTCAAACAAATATTCAAATTTAAAGAAAAATTAGTATAGATGAACATTTTTTAACATGGGCAGTTGCCCCACTACAAATACATGTGGATTCGCCCCTGATGACAACGCCTTAGTTTTAATCAATATTTAGATCATATAACACGATTTATTCTGAAATAAATATTCATCTAATGTAAGACTAATATAATTTTCGTTTATTAATTTGAAAACAATCAAAATTTACTAAAAAAATTCAACAAAAACAATCCTATATAAAAAATTTTAGTAAGATCAAATTTTTAGTCTAACTTCACAATATTCAATCACAAACAATTATAATAACCGAACGAAGGCTAAATAGAATAGCTCTTATTTTTTCATCATGTTTAATGTTATTTTCTGTACTTCTTCAATTCAGCTGAATATTATATTAAATAACAAAAATTTAGTTTTAATCAATATTTATAGTGTCCATGAGTTAATAGTTTTAATTAAAAAATTTATTGATATTTAAAAATTAAAATTTAAAATTTAATTTTATAAAATTAAATCTAATATTGAAATAAAGAAATAAAGTGAAGGGTGACAAAAGGGAAGACGAATGATAATTTTGAAATAATATCATATTTAGTATATAACTGAAATAATATCAGATTTAAAATGTTAAAAGTGTAAAAAGACCAAACCCCCCAAAACCCCCAAAAGAGTATTTTTTACCGAAAACAATGAAATGGACTATTTTCGAGATAAACCCTTAGTCCAGAGATGTCTAGCGATATTGTTAAAATCTAGGGACTATGAGCGAGATTTATAGTCCAAGGACCATTTTTGTACCATTTTTGTAGTTCACTGATTATATATTTAGAGTGTGACTTCGATGAATACCAAAATAGTTAGGATTTGTTTTCTCTTTCTCATGCATTCTTCCATTATTTAAGAGAGAATTTAAACTTTATTTATTTTAATTTTTGTTATTTATTACTAGTATAGTATTAGTAAATTTTACTCAACGGACTAGACATGAATTCGTGCATGAAAAAACAAAAGGAAATTCACACTTTCCTTAACTTTTTAATATGTAGTAGTAGTAGTAGTATTATACAAATTTTGTACTGTATAATTTTATGCACGATAAATTAGATGAGATTCGCAATATGAAATACGTACAGTACTATTATTAGTCACATGTGTGAAATATACACAAAAACTATTATTGCGAGACACCTTATTTTATCGTTAGTTAGTACACTGCATGTACACATGCACTTTGGTGGTGTTTAGCCATCTACATCAATTTGTTAAATTTTCATAAAAAAAAGTTTATAAACAACTTATAAATAAAGTGTAGCCATGTTCATAAATTTGTTAAACTTTCTAAAATGGACTCTCTTTCTATTCTAGTAAAAATCTATAAAATCACAGTCTCCACTTACCTATATTCTCGGCATGCATTCGAATACTAATTTATGCGACCATATTTAAAGTTGAATTGTATAGTTGAATGAACGGCAATCCCTTATTTATTTATCGGGAGATTGGTATCAGTATCACATACCCATTCAATACTGAACTACTTTATGAGCAGCCCATATCTTTTTATCCATTAAACTCCTATTTTCAGTCTGGACCACACACATGCAACAGATTTAAATTTAATGTCAACTTTATACCCAATTTAAATAATTCATCTATTTCCCTATGAAATCGAGGCTAACTTTGCTAGCTTTCTTATAATATTTGTTCTAAGCTAAGAGCATCTCCAACGGTCCTCTTGCCGTCAGCAAGAATACGTACGTGTTTTTATTCTGTTAATTTTTTTTAAAATTCATAAAAAATTGAAAATAATTTGGAAAAAAAAAAATCGGATTCCCAAAAATATAGCTGTTTTTCGAACTTTATTTAAAAAAAAATTTGATTTTTTTTACATCAAATAGTAGTGATATCAGTCAATCTTTCTCATCAAATGTCAATTTTTACTTAAGATAGATAGGGTTAAGTTTGTGGTTACAATTCCTAATTTTGTAGCCTATATATACAAGCATGTTTTTGTGTCTTCAATTAGGAAGCAACAAGATTAATCAATTATGCAACAACTTTTATAATATTTTTAATAATTGAAGTATTTAAATTGAATAATAGAATGGTGGAATCCTCGAATAGTGCAAGAGCATGATTTTACGGAAGAACATGGATGTGGGTGTTGTGCTCTTGCGGAAGAGCATGGAAATAAAAATAAATAAAGGTGGGTTCGGGCCCACATCCGTGCTCTTGGTAAGAGCGTGGATGTGGATGCTCTAAGTGTTTCATATTCATTGAGATGTGGATGTCTTAGGGCATCCGCAGCGCATCTCGTCGCTGTCTCAATCTCGTCTCTCCGAGACGAGACGACATTGAGACAGTGATGCAAGCTCCGTCTCGTCCCTATCTCATCTCTATCTCGCCTCTTATCTCTTCCGGAAGAGGAGGTTCGTGAGCTGTCTCGTGGCGACGTGGTGCTCTCCCATTCGTCCGTGACGCCCGCGAGTGGGCGTCGTTTATATCCATTAAAATTATTTTTTTTTTGGTTTTTTTCAAAAAAAAATTCAAAAATTAAAATAAAAATTAAAAAAATCCCAAAAATTATACTAGCTGTTTATAGCCGTTTTTTTTCAAATTTTTAATTTTTTTTTCAATTTTTTTGAAGCCTCCAATCACTTCTATAAATACCAAATCATTCCTACAAATGATCTTCACTAGAGAACTCCTTCTTCTGCTTCTTTGCCTCCATTTTTTTATGATTTGAGTTTTGAGATTTTGAATTTAAGTGTGCAATTTTTAATTTCTAGTATTTTAAATTATGTATTTTTTATTTTTTTATGATTTTAAATTGTAACTTTCTTTTATTTAATAAAGTGTGTTTTACTATAAAAAATGAAATTGACTGAATAGTTAAGGGATGAGATGGTTAAGAGATGAAGGGATGCATGTGTTGTCTCTTAGTTAAGAGATGAGGTGAAAAGTACAGTGGAGTTCATAAATAGTGAAGAGATGAGATGGTTAAGAGATGAATAAGAGATAAGGATGTGGATGGCTTTAACCTCATCCTTGTGAGCACTTCGGTGCTATAAATTGACTAATTAATTATGTTTATTTTAGAATATAAGAAATAAAGTTGTAATATTTCAAACCCAACTAAGAGTTCAAGGAAAAATAATTTTTGTTGGCTTGTTTCTAATTTTTTTCTTCCCCTTCTGTCTCTTTGTGTGTTTGTTGTGTCTGTTGTTTGGTTGAAATATTGTGGATGCCCATGATTTTGTGAACCTTGAAGTTTGTTTTCTTGTTGCGTTGTTGGTCTTTACAATGAAATTTATTGTTCATAACTTTTTGGATTAGAGTATTTTATATATCTATCAAAAATATTGACTTACTAAAAACAAACAGGGTGCCCCATGGTGGGGGCAGAGTTGGTTTTCAACAGTTGTGTGGATGTATTTATTAGTGGATTTTTTTTCTTCACTTTTTCAATATGGGGTATTTGCATTTCCAATTAAATTGCCTAACTTTATTATTCATTCATCCCAAATTGAAATTTCAAGAATAGACGCTATTTAATTTGAATCAAATTTTATCATTTCATTTCAATACTATAATAAGTTAAGCATGGTATTTACTATGCGATACACCTATTTCACTTAACTTGTGTTCTCTTTAGTTACAACTATACCATTAGAAACGAAGGGTTTAAAAAGACAATAATTTGTGCTAGCTATCTCTCACTAACTATTAGCTTTAAGAAAAAATATTGTATGCATACATTAAAATAATTGATCTATTGATAAAAATATTGATGTGTAAGTAAGTATTGTCATGATTAATAATACTATTATAAAAGTAGTACTACTAGCTAGCTGCTAGTATGTCAAAAGTGAAAAGTGATAATTCATCTGATGATTAAAAGGGACCATTGTAAAAGTAAAAGTTGTTCAAAAATGATTGTTTTAATAAAATAATTACTGTAAAGAATCAGACTAAGTCACGTCAAGTTTGATTCGAGCCCGGTCGCACATATCACGCAGGGGAGCATGAGTGCAGTTATATAAGAAAAGATCTCTTCTTGTTGAAATAATAGCAAGTTTTCAAAATCAAATCAAATTAACAAATCTATTAGTATTACATAATATGATTAAAGATCTCATTTTCACTTTCTCATATTTTATTGATTAAATTTTGATATAAACTAGTCTCTCCGCCCCAAAATAGGAGTCCCTTTTATTGTGGGCATGAGTTTTAAGAATTGTAGAGAATACTACTATAGATTAGAAAAATTAATAGAAAATAAGACCACTTTTTTATATTGGTTTTATAATAAAATATGAGTGAAGTGAGTCAGTGAAATGTGAAACCTATTTATCATAGTAAAAATGGAGTGTGACTTTTTTTATGAGATGGACCAAAATGACATAATATAACTTTTATTGTGGGACTAAAAGAGTAATCATTACTTAACATTCTCGCGCCCTATATCAATAGGACAGAATAATATTTACTACTACTATTAAGCATTCCATATAGATATTTATAAATTAATATATATCTTCTTAAAATAATAGTATTTGATTGGCAGTGCTCCCTTCTTCCCAAGTTAGTTAAATAAGTCGTATTTTTTTTTTTAATTCAGTCATTTCTTTTTTTATAAAAATTTTCTTTCATCTCTTAGTTTACTCTCTCTTACTTTCATCTCTCCACTTTAAATTTTAACAAATTAATTTCCTAAATCTCGCGCCTAAAAGAAATGGCTCAACTATTTTAGGATCGGATCGGAGGGCATATTACTTTTTAGTAGTTCTCACATTCTTTTTTATCTCATGTTCATTAGAATTTGGAAATATGAGAAAATGAAGAAAAATATAAACGTATTAGGGGAAACACAGGAGAATGGGGAGTGACCGAGTGAGTATATGATAGTAGTAGTACATTACAGAAGAAAATGATATTGTGTTGTGGAATATTGGAGTGATAGGCGGTGAACTCTATAATTACAACTGCAAAAAGACTGAAAAAATGGGGCCTATCCATAGTAAGGGGTGGCGTCTCTTCTCTCCAATAATTAACATTTCCTCGTTCCATAAAATTGAAAAACTTAGGTAAGACAGTGGAGTATTTTTATTAAGGACAGTGAGTACTAAGACCGTCTCCGAGATACTCTAAAATCCAAAATGGAGTAGGTAATTACTTTCAATATACTTCAAAATTAATTTTATTTTTTATTTTTAAATAAAATATACTCCCTATTTGAGTTTACACTAAAACAAACTCAATTTCAAATTTTTGTAGTAAAAAAAAGTACTCTATATTAGATAATATTTATTCTTATAAATTTGAATTTAATGTAAATGATAAGGCTAATTTCATGCATTGGTTATGGGATTAAATTCGTTGAATTTCTGAGTCTAACAAAGCTTTTAAGCCAGGTGTGTAGAGGAAATCGCCAGATCCGGGAAGAAATGAAGGGAGTCACCAGGTGAAGGAGTTTGGCGAGAAAATGAGCAGAAAAGGAAGAAATTCCCAGACATAGGGGATTACTAGATGAAGGGCAAATAGGGGAATTCAAGAAGATTCTAGAAAATCACCTCCACGTCTATAAATAAGAGCACGCAACATACATGGATCATCATCATCTCACTTTTGCTCTTAGCTCATTTTCGTACACTTCTACACACACTTGGAGGGATACCGGAAATTCATGGGGTCGGGGTTCGTGTTTTGATCTGCTGTTGTGTACCACCATCTCCACGTGAGGCGAAGAAACAATTTACTGCTTTAAGTTTTAATTTCTGCTTTGGAATTCCCCGAGTCTTCGTTGGTCGAATCGTTGTTGAATTCTTAATCGTTTAGCTATGGAAGTTTATTCTCTGTTTTCGTTCTATGTTTGCTTCGATTGTTGCTTTACCATACCTTGGATGCTTTTCGCACTTGATTTTGTTTTGTTGAAGTTGGATCTGAAGGTGTTGGCAGCGGAAGCGTTCTCATAAATCGATTACATAATAATCCTGATCTATTTAGCAGATTATTTAGACAAATTCTATTCGCGCAATTATCACATGTATCATGCTCATAACTCAAATAAATCATGCTTTAAATTAATTAAAACCTAAAACATGTTTTTCTACGGTTTAGCTATTTTACCTTGATGATTCTCCAAAGAATCGAAGATAGCTAGCGCCTCCTTCTCCACGTGAAGATCTTCAGTACTAAACCACGGATCTTCTGTCTGGTTCCCGAACTGTAAACTGATATCAGGGTGGTCTGATCTCACCTTCCCCACGGAGGAGAGGAAAAATCGTTCCTCTACAGAGAAGAGAGAGGGGCGAAAAATTTTGGAAGAAAATAAGTGTATTTTCTGTCTCCTTTATTCTCCTATTTATATTAAGTCACATATTGGGTCCAGACATGGATCTATGGAAGGTTTTGGATATGGGCTCCTCCAATTAGCTTTTTACTAATTAAATTGAACCACAATTTAATATAAGCTTATAATTAGAATATTACGAGTAGCCACTACAAAAATAATATTGCACTCCCCATCCAAATCCGAAATTATAAGTAATCCGGGTTTCCATTGCTTGATATTTCTTTCCCGCACTTAAGATAGAAACATCCATTAATTAATTATCGTCTGCTATGGACTTAATTAATTAATATCTTATTAATTCCAAGAGTGGACTCAACAACAAATTCTTATTTATTATTCATAGAGTAATCAAACTCCAACTAGATAGGTTCCGAATAATAAAACCTTATTTCAAGCTCCTCTTGAGGATGTTATCAAACGAGACTCACCTCGCGCACGATTCAACATAATAGCAATCCTAGCACCGCTAGATATTAATCACCAATACCCAATATACCAGGCTTATTGGGTTGCGACAAACCCGCACCATTTGGTAAGTCAAAGTAGTGCATAATCAATACTGTTTACTCAATGCTAACGTACATTGATTAAGAAACAATAATTTACGAGACCTCGTCTTTTAGTAGATAGCATAAAGACATGTCTCGCTATTAGATCCAATTCAGTGCTATACCACACCATCGTCATCTTATTTCAGTAAGGCTTAGAAATAATCGGACTGACATTGCAACCTTTCACGATAGGTAATCTAAGCCTATCTAGGTTGTGAAATTCTTCTTTTTCTTTGTTCATAACTGACCGTGTTACCTTAAATTGAACTACGCCCACAACCGGTCTACTAAAACAAAGACTTAGACTTTGTTAAGTTACTTATACATTTAAACATGTACTCCCCCCGTCCCGCTTAAAATGACACGTTTTCCTTTTTAGTCTGTCCCAACTAAGATGACACATTTCCTTTTTTGGTAACTTTCTCTCTTCAATTAATACACTCAACCACTTTTTCTCACTCCTATTAAAATATTCATCTTTCTTTATCTCTATACTTTAATACTTCCACCCACCTTCTCTCTCTCCAATTAAACACTTTAACTAATAACTCCTAAAATCCCATGCCGGCTAAGCAATGTGTCATCTTAGCCGGGACGGATGGAGTAATAAATATCCATTAAATGTAAAACATAACAACATTATGACAAAATAATCTGTTTATTCATTTAGAAAATAAAATAAGAGTTTTAACAGTATTCAATCACTCGAAAGGTGATTTTTAGTATACAAACTCTAACATGATCGTGTTGGAATAGTAGTTGATCGGTTGAATTTGGTTAGATCGGAGTGATCGGAGATGGAATTTGTTGTGGTTTGTTGTGGATGGCTTGGATCCGGAGCGGATGAAGCATCCGGTGCTAGATCTGTTGAATTCTGCATGGTTATGAGTTTTAGTTACTGTTTTTAGTTTACCTCGTCTAGCTACTGTAGATCTGAGTATTTTCCGGTGATCTGTGTTTTTCCGATGACCGAATCGTCATGTTCTGTTTTAATATGGGTTGTTGCTTTGTTCTCTTTGTATTTATGCATTTAATCAGTTCAAGATATGAAGATGGATGTTAGTTAAATGCATTGTTACTTATTTGTAGCTTTTCATCTGTACATTTGTTGTTTTAGGAAATGGTCCCCACGGTCTGTTCTTCATCTATCTAGGCATTTTAGGGAAGTTATTCACTAGGTTTGGTAAATTTCGTTGCCGAAGTGTTGATTTGTTTACATCTCTGTTTTCGTCATGCATGCCTTCGTTATGTTTTCCTTTTCCTAGGTCTAGCTGTTAGAATAGATCAATTGCATTTCCGAGTCTAGTAGTTAGGTTCTCAACCCAAAATCGTGTGGCAGCAGCCAAACCAGTCCAAGGTCCTTTTAACTCTCACTCGCGTCCGTCTGTCTCTGTCGGTTCGACCCTTACTTCTCTATGCTAGTTACAGTGTAGTGGGTTGAGGTATTATTTTCTTTGATAGTGGACTGAAGTTGAGTCCAAAGACCGTGATCTTTCCTGGTTATCGAGTTCCTAGACCTTGCAGCCCATTCACTGCAAGAAGAGGGATCCGCGGTATAATTTTATTGATAGTAGATTTTGGCAAGTTGCAAGAAATAACAGACTAATTCTTTTATCAAAATTATTCATATAACACTGGAATATGTTGTCTACAAACCAAATTTAAACGTGTGAGGGCACTTTCGAGTTTTCAACAGATATAGCTAGAAAAATTCTTTGTTTTTTTAATCAAACTTTGATGTTAAAAGTTTAGGAATTCCTTTGTGACCGAATATTTACCCTGGACGTCATGTTAAGCAGTTAAAGACAATGAGTAGCATAGGTACTGATACATCAACAAAGAATGAAACATCAATGCCCCCAGACACAGAAGAAGATATGATATGATCCTTGGTTGACGATTTTAATTATATGATCCATTCAGATTTCCAATCGACATAAACTCATCAACCTGAATGTAGATTAAGTATAAAACATATGCACGCTAAATATTTCAGAATTCAAACTTCATTTCACACTTTTTGGACCATTAGATAATGCAATTTTAGTTGAACACACGTTTTAATGCACAATTGATAAACTAAGAGAAATAAAAAGAAAATAATATCAAAGTATTGTTATTGGAGGGTGGAGAATGAGTCACACCTCATTAGAAAGAAAAGATTTTTCAAAACTAAACTCTAGATTTTCCAAAACTAAACTCTTGTGAGACAGACATAAAAGAAAAGAGTAGATTTTCCAAACCTGAACTCTTGTGAGTCAGACTAGAAAGAAAAGAGTGTAGTCTCATGCGACAGAGGCAGTACAAGATTACTAGACAAGATTTCAACAAGGACATGAAACAGGTCCCAAAATCAACTAGTTTCCAGTGCTGTCACATTAACTGAAGTCAATATCTCAACAATTGAAAAGTACTCAAAATAATAAAGCAGTCTTGGTAATTCAAAATTGCAAACAGCTAAAAGAACACGTATGACAAACTTGCCCCATTATATCTCCTCAAGAATTTCTGGTTCGAAAAATAATGACAAAAAGCAGAAATAGGCAAACAAAATATCTAAGAATCTGCTATTGTAACCTCAACCTCTACACCAGGTTCAATGGTAATTGAGGTAATCTGCTTCACGACATCAGGGGAGCTGAAAAGGTCGATCACTCGCTTGTGAACCCTAAGCTCAAACCTATCAAAGGTGTTGGTACCTAAATAAACAAAATTAAGAGTTAGCCCATCATATCAAGATATATACTATATTTCAATCACTAACCACAGTTCACAAGGACCTCACAGGAAAGTGATTCAAATATTCCAATGGAAAGTAAAATCATCCGATTTGCACTATTGAAAAGTAAAGTATAGATTGTGTAATCATTACAAAGTGAAGAAAGTCACATTGCTAGAATAAGAATTACAGGACTAACAAAATTTGATTTCATGAAAAGATTCACTCAAGGTTATGATCTAATTTTAGAGGATTAAAATGAGAAAATGGAGAGCTGTCCACATTATACAAAGCCTAAAACCCCAAAAAAATGAGAACGTCAAAGGATATTCCTAAAGGGCCAAAATAAACACTCAAATTCCAAGTGAAATTATGCATTCAACAGAAATTCAAGACAACGGGAACAAAGTTTTTACCTTCACCACAGGGAGACTTCCTAGTAGTAATCTTGAGAACCTTAGTGGGCATCCTCACTGGTCCCTTGACTCTGAGCCTCTTGTCCTTGGCACCACGTACTAGGTCGGCACACACTGTAAGCACCACTCATCATCAATGGAATTGTAGGAGTATCAATTATTAGAGCAAAAAGTCTTCACTGATGAAACAAGATATATAAACTCATAGACACACTAATAAGATTTATGCAACTAAGAGTTCAGTTTCCATAGTAAATTACAAATACATAGCACACCAAAAATAACACAATAGACAAACTTTTAGTAAATCAGTGGACTTCACCTCTAGAAAAGAGACCGAGTTCATGGTTTCAATTCTGACCATCTATAATGCATAAATAAATAAAAAATCAAACCTTTATCCAAGCGAATTCCTATCTAAAGCAAGCACTAGTAACGCATATAATTAAACAAATGATCTCTACATTAGTGAATACATACGAAAAGTAACAAATTGAATATGCCATCATCGTTGAAACAGAGCAGTATACACAAAAATTAAGAATTGCAACAAAATAAGTGTACCTTTCTCCAAATTCTTCACGTTCTTGGAAGAAAGAGTAATCCGGATCTTGTGAACCTGCTCCTGGGGCTCCTCTAGCCCTAGCTTTGTTGGTTTCATCGCTGCAAACGCCATAATTCACTCGGGGCTTCTTTGTTCTGGCAGAAGGAGAAAATTAAACCTTTGGAGATAGCATCACATTCAATTAACACGGCCGATGAGATCCGTACCTGAGGAATGGAGCGCGACGGCGGGAGGCGGAGGAAAGTGTCGACTGCTCCAAACTGAGGCGAGATTAAGTGTTGGGTGTGTTTATAAATCTAGGGTTTGATATAATGGGCTTCTATTTTATTTTATTTTTTTATTAATTTATCTCTTATTATGATGGGCTTCTGTTTTGTAAATTCAACAGAACGCCTGTTTCACTTATCATCTTTTAATCTGATGGGTTTACGTGTCCATATAAAATATTCATATTTTGATCATTCTACCTCTTGCGAAATATGTGTAGTCTGGATATTCGAGGTTTGGTTGGTGCAATTGGCATTCAAATCATAAAAAAGCATTACATAAACAAATTAACATGAATAAAACCAAACAAGTAGTATATGATTTGGTGCGACAATCCATTATAAAAAGAAGGCATCTGTGATACATGAGCCGGAAGGGGTAGTGATAAGAAAAGTATAGATAAAAAGGGGGGAAAATGAAATACGGGTTCCTTAAATCCACTTGATCAAGAAAGCAGTGGCTATCCGGAAGGACTGGTTGATTTTGGTGGAGCTACAAGAAGACTAAGAAGCTGCCACCCGTCTGGAAATAGTATTTCTTTCATTTCATAACTGCTTAAGTTTATTTGTCTAGAACTAACAATCACTTTCTCATTTTGTTCAGCTTTAATGAATCTCTTAGAATGTTAGAATCATGTTTTGTTCAGCATGCCTACTACCCTACATAATTTTGATTTTCAACTAAAATGATTTAGTTTAAACTTTCAATTCCTTGAGATGTGGTTGAAGGGCCACCCGGGTTAGGATGTTTCATCAATCTGCATTTTATGATCCTCCCATTGTTCTTGTTTGAAACTTTAAAGTAGCTTGTTTTTTAAACTGTCTTTTAATTTGTGTTAGCTTTCTTGGAAAACTGTAAAGATGAGTTGGATATGCACATGCTATGATTTTTGTGTTAGTTATCAAGCAGAAAATTCCATTTTGACAAGTTTATATATGTGAAGAGACACTAGTTATTAGATACGGATCATGCTTGCAAGCCCTCATATACTAAATCACAGATTTTTCATTCTTATGATGCTTAACTAAAGTATGATGAGAAATGAGGAACAGCAATCATCTGCTGACACAAAAATTAAAAGAGATTTCATCCAGCACAACCAAGTTCAACACAAATAATCAAATTCAAATGAACAAGATAGTGCAACATTTTGGACTTGAAACAGATAAAAGTCAACACTAAATTCTTCAAGCAATCCAGCCTGTAGCATAGCACGGCACCCCTGCAAACTCAAAATTCTCAGAGGTGACAAGAAATTATGAATGAATATTTAATTACATTAGTGTGCCAGCTGATAAGAAGATTAAAATGTAAAATGCAATTAGCATTAGAACTCAAAGTTAATATCAAAAGATTCGGTTGGTCTCAAGAGTTGAAAAGATAAGTTACCTGTTAAGTTTAATCAATCAGTAGGTGGGAAAATTGAGAGCTTGAATACAGAGCCTGCCTTCTTCTTCTTGGCCTCGTGAATTTTATTGGCAGACGCAGCTGCAGGTTTACAAACGAACAACTCCAACATCTGGAAGCTTGCTACATCAGCCAGCCCAATCGGAATGGCAATAAGCTTCTCACAGTTCTTAAGCACAAGGCCTCTGAGTCTAGGGAAATGATGTGATGAAGCTTCCCAAACAGCTAAGTCCGTCTGCTCAATGTGCAAGAATTCAAGACGTCGGAAACCTCCATCAGTTGCACTCCAGGTATTCCCCATAAATGCCTTATTTTTTAGCTTCAACACCTCCAAAGTTTCCAGCAACCCAAGGACAGACATAAAATTCCAAGTGAGGAAAGTCCCAACTAGTGTGAGGCTCTTTAGTTTAGAAGGGAATTGATAAGGCTGAGGAAGGCAACGTAGTTGACCATCTATAGGTGGCTTAGGATGCACATCATTCACTAGTTTCAGCTGTTCAAGATATTTCATTTTCCCCACGCTATCAAAGGAACCAATCTTTCCTTCAAGAAGCAAAGCTAGTCGCCCACGAATGCCTAATTTCTTCAGATTGGAAGCATGCTCAAGAAGCTTTGCCGTGCAGCTCTCCACTGAGATTGTGCTGAGTGTTTGAAGCTCTGCGCCATGTTTACTATTCTTACTCGGCTCGGGTAAGCTAGCAGACGCATTTGTCTTGAAATGCCTTAGCTGAGTTAATCTCCATATATCTGCTTTAACTTCAAGAGTGCGAGATGTTGTGTCGACTATAAGAGTCTGTAAATTCCAAAGCTGGCTGAATTTCGAAGGAAGGATGGACATATCGGTCGACAAGGCAATATACCTCACATGAACCAACTGGTACATGTCATTGGTAATTTTGATGAGTTTGATGGGTTTAACATCCAAGACTCTGAGAAGTTTGAAAGCTCCCAAGAGGTGCGGAATGTGATCTGCTGATAAGATCAGTTCATCTTTGCAAAAACAGACAAATGAGCGGACACGATGACCAGAAGGTTTTAAAGCAATGAAGTCCAAGCAGTTAGAATGAACAGAGAGACGTCGACAGTTATGCAAGTCAGAAACTGGAGGTGCCCAAGTCCCACTGTTACACTTGATTTCTTGAAAGAAATTTTCATTTTCTTTCCCAGCTTCAGTTCTGCAGAAATCGCGTAAGGCATCATGAATCCGACATGTTTTAACCTTACCATTAGGTTTAAGCTTTTCGATTGTGACCAAGTTTCTATTGATAAGATCCTCCAGATACATCTCTCCAGCCTCTTCCAAGCTGTAGTCATTGTTTTGTTGTATGAATCCTTCTCCAATCCACATGCGGATCAGTCTTGAAACTGTGATCTCATAATCTTCAGGAAACACTCCCAAATAAAGAAAGCATGCACGTAAGTGGTAAGGCAATCTATCATAACTTAGAGATATAAAATTCTTCATGCGATTTGCAGGATCTTTCTCACTAAGGTATGTATTCACCCGTGTGGATACTTTATCCCAAGCTTTCCTCGTTTCAGTTAAATCCTTGGCTGAGAACTTAGCGGAGAGGATGCCTCCAATGACGACTATTGCAAGAGGAAGTCCCTCACAATCTCTTGCAATTAGTTGGCCGGTATTTTCCAATTCGGGAGGGCAGTCCAGCTTGTGGAGGGCTTCCAATCGGAGCAGCTCCCAACTTTCATCTTGATTAAAGAAACGCAACTTGGTAGGGTGTTGGGGACAACTAGCAGACACGCCAACATCCTCCATACGACTAGTGATAAGTACTTTACCCTTATTATTGTTCTGAGGCATTGCAACCTTGAGTCTCTCCCAATCAGACCGACTCCAGACATCATCAAAGACGATCAAGAAACTTGCTCTCGAAAGATAGTCGGCAACTATAGGGGCTAATAGCATGCTGTCTTTCTGACGAAGTTCATCATCTATAGTAGTGAACTCTTTGAGAATGGCTAGAAAGATATCCTTATCTGAGAACTCCTGAGAAATCGGAAGCCATATCCGAACAGGGAACTTGTAGAGTATCTCCGGATCGTTGAAAATCTTCCATGCCAACGTTGTCTTGCCTAGTCCAAACATACCAATCAGAGAAACCACATCAAAATAGTCTGTATCTCTCGTCAGACGCCCTATTAGTTCCTCTGTCACGTCTACGAATCCCACAACGTCTTTTTGCCTTGGCGGCCGAGCCTATTTCAAAAGTTTCATTTCAATTAAAATACAAGAAACTCTACTCTCTCGTCTACTAAATAAAATTTCACCGCTTAGTTATAACACTCAAATAGGTCTTGTTTGACTCAAATTTGCTAGGTTATGTTCTTATATTTACCCCTAAATGTTGCTTTACAATGTCAGATTTGAGTTTATATACGCAAATAAAATATGCAGGATAAGGAAGAAGAATGGAAATAGTAAAAGAGGGAAAGTGACCTCAGGTTTTTCATAGTCGTGTTGATCGTGGACGGAGAGGTTAGCGAAGTCGACCCTGGCCTTGTCGACCTTTTCTCTGACCTCCTCGACCTTTTTGCCAATGTCGTGGAGCTTAACGGAAGGCTTCCAAAATTTGAGGAAAGCAGAGGTTGATTTTTTCTCCATGGCCTGAGTAACGAAAGCGTCGATCACATCTTCCACTTCATATACAACATCTCGAATGCTTCTAACGAGCTCCTTTGTCCGGTCATCCTTTCTCCGCTTTCTCATCGAATCCTTGAGAAAAGCGTTGAATAGGCGGAGATCTGTGTCCAAACTCTCGATCTGCTTCTTAGTATCAGTGATGAGATGAGAGTGGTACAGCAGTAGCTCCTTGAGATTGTTCAGCAGGAACTCCACTGCTGCATCCGCCATTTCTCTCTCGCTTGACTCTTCCTCTCTCTCTCTCTCTCTCTCTCTCTCTCACGTTTACTTTTTCATATCACAACACAAATAATACACCTACCAGGAGTAGTACTTTACTAAATAATGAATTATAGTATCTATCTAGTTGTATGTCAGTAAGAAATTAGTATTATTTGTCGAGTGGTACAAAGCATGGAATTTCAAAATATCTACTGAAAGGCAGATTCTTTGAAAAATAAATTTTAGCTTATGCTTAAATTTTGAGAAATTACTGACAAGTTATAAGATTTACAATTGTTTCACGTCCGGTCTGACGTGAATGAAATCATACTATTGAATACGAAAAATGGAGAATTAGATTTTTTTTAATGATTATATTCGATTTATTTTAAAATTTCTTAAATCAAAATGAATTGATTTATTACATGTATGTCTACGTTAAGACATGTATACATGATTTTCTACATGACACAGACATGTACAAAATGAAGTTAATGGGTTGTGATCCAATAATAACCCGGTGATTTCGGGTTGGATTAGGCTTGGCCTTATTAGGATAGATAGATATATATCAGGTTAACCCGATAGCAACCCAACCTGCATGATTGTCAACCCTAGATGGTCTTTTTTTTCACTAACAATACTCAAATCTCTTTAATACTTTACCAATTTCGTTGCAATACCCGTATTGCCCTCAAAGTCCTAATTTTAATGGGACAAAAGGAGTATGGAGTATTTATTTTTAATTTTAAATAAAACTATGTGATTTAGGTTAGTCGGATAAGAAAAGGATTTGATTGTAAGTATCTATTAAGAGATACAAATATGAGAATTCAATAAATAGATCTTAATAAGGTTTAACCAAGAGTACCAATCTGTTCTAGTAGATCTTAATAAATAGTAGTAGTACTAGTTATTTAGTGTCACCAATGATTTTTTAACCTTTACTCAACATGTAGTATAAAAACGAGAAACGAAGAAAATGAAAATAAAATAAAACAAGCACTGATGCCATGATTCAGATGCTAATCCGCTATTCACAGATTCAGCAAACACTAGATACTGCCGCAGCCAAGAAGAGCTACAGAGTATTACTGAATGTCATGGGTTTTAACACCTGTTTAAGTCAACTTACACAAATACCTTAATTAAGTTATAAAGATGTACAACAAACAGCACATCAAAACACTAGTCTACGCTGAATAAAACACACAGCTTCTTGCTTCAAGTCAAACGCACAGCACAACCACAATGTCATTCACCTGCAACCAAAACATACATAAATACAATGACAAGTATGGCATCAGCCCCGCTCAAATATGGCGCATATCAAATACATATTGCTTCTAAGTTCACATTAGTGGAAGTGCAGAACCAGAGAACATCACAACAAATACAGACCCCACTTTGATCAAGCAATCAAACTGGCTTCCATTTTGTATTTTATTTTCCAGATGAAGAATGACTGAGTTCATTTTGGTTAATACATATGACAGCAATATTATCAAGATATACGAGTATATCGCCAAAATATCTAGAAAATACTATTAACACTTAACTTAAGATGTAAAGGTTGTTTCCTATCCTAGTGCAAAGAGTATATCGCCAAACTAGATATACTTATCATTGGGGTAACTCATCTAGTGAACACTGAGAAGAGAATTCCAAGCACAGATAATCAGTGGTTTACATTAGTTTTCTTGATAATCAGATAATAAGAGGAAAAATATCGTACTCCACTGACTTCTAAGTGCAAACTTTCTCTTAGGTTGCATTAGTTTTCTTGATGGGTGTTTACATTTTTTGACAACACATCACATTTCCTACTTTTAGGGTGTGTGCTCTCTAATTGCAAATTTATCATATGTAAATAAGGGATAAGAAAATATTGGTGAATTTTATCACAATTAAGTGCCCCCACCTTTTTTACCTCGTGTTCTCTAGGGTGGAAAACATTATCATAAATGGGAGTGAAATGAGGGAAAATAAAAAGAGGGACACAAGTGATAATATTAGTTTCCAAGAGGGATTTTAGTGATTACTATTACTAATCCAGATCACTATTTGATATTTCTAGGGAAGTTGTTTTGAAGATGAAAGATGTTTGCAATGCTCCTATAGGTAGCTTGGGAGTATCATTTTCAAACCCATGAATGTAACAAAATTACCCTGATTTTTGTTTATTTAGTCCTTTTAGGTCGAGCAATGCATAAGCACACACCTCCACAATAATTATATCTTTTTAATGACATCGTTCTTGACAAGAACATGCACTTCAGAAACATCAAGACATGATTCTCCAAGACTGTTACATACTGAATAATGTGATACACACATGGACACAATTTAAATAACATTACTAATTTAACAAATGCTTATTGAATATGAGAACTAAATATCCACCTTATAGAAATACTATAAAGGATATGGACATGAATGGTTGATTAAGCAATATGTACAAATCATGCCCATGACAAGGGATGCAAATAGGTGAATATTACTTCGTTTCTTGAACAAGTCAGTGAGGGTTCTAGATGGTTGGACAGCACAAAAAAGTTAGTTGGCTTGGGTGTGTCTTTGTTTTGACTACTTTCACAATCTTACGGTCAGTCTGAAGCTAGTATTTCATTTAGGAAATGACACGCAGAGTCTTTCGCCTTTTTTTTTGGAGTAAAACCACAGAAATCACCTTTCAGCAAGTTCATTAAATAAATCAGATAAAGTCTCTTCAACTGCCACAGCGGAGACTGAAAATCAAAGAAAATTGGGTCTAGAAATTCTGTTTTCCCTAAAAATTATAGTACTTGTTTAGTATAGATGACTATTTAGATTCTGACTAATTACGACTTATGATGGTCTGCACTCTTCAACATCAATAAACATCTAAACCCTAAAAAACCCAATACAATTTCCTGTATTATCAAGCGCTGAATTCGATTTCCACATATCATAGATAAGAAGGAAATAATATCAAAACACATTGCAAATAGCAGCATAAATGGTGAAAATAAAACCTCAATGGCCTGGAAAAACGCGTCCTCACTTAGCTACCATGCGCGCGATGAAGTCCTCATACCGGATCTTGCCATCGGATCCGATATCCACCTCGCGGATCCACTCATCGAACTCCGCAGGCTCCAATTTCTCTCCGATGCTGGTGAGAATGTGTCTGAGATCTGAAACGACGACGTATCCAGTACAGTCCTTGTCGAGCACCTTAAAGGCGTCGCGTAGCTGGCGATCGAAGGGCTCCGGCTTCAAATGCTTGGACATGAGGTCAAGGAAGCGAGGGAAGTCGAACGGCGCGGTGAGCTTCTCCTCGGCGATGATCGACTTTAGCTGCGCCTGCGTAGGGTTTCCGCCGAGCGAGCGCATGAGGATTCCGAGTTCCGACGGCGCGATCTTGCCGTCGCCGTCGGTGTCGAACAGGGTGAAAGCCTCCTTCATTGATGAAACCTGATCGTCGCTCAGATCTTTCCCCATAATCTGCAGATTCTTACTGGAATTTTTCGTGAATTTTTGGGGTGTTTTATTTTTCTCTTTCGGTTACAGAAGAGAATGTCTGCGACCTCCAACGACTAAATTATGAGTTTTGAAATGGAGGGGTTGGAATGTCAATTAAGGCAAAGTTTGAGGGGCGTTTAATAATAAAAAAGGAAGAACAGAGTTTATGTGATGCCCAATGTTAATTGTAATTTAACAACTTTGATTTTGTTAGCATCGTTGTTTATGTGTTTTGTTTGGATATTTGCTTCCTTAGTTGGTTTGCGTCATTATCTCTATCTTTCTCATTTTAAGAATCTTGCTCGTTTGTTGAAGTTTTAATCACTTTTTTGAAGTCAAATTTTGGTATCCATGTAGTTTTGCAGCTGTGTTATAACTTATAACCAGCTGAGTGGGTGTATACCCACACAGCTGAGTTCTCTGAAGAAGTTGAACGTTCTAGCTCTGCAATCCAATCTTTTTGAGTGGTGCAATCACTGCCATGTTGGGCAATTTGGGAGTCTTAATGAAGCTAGACCTCAGTTTCAACCGCCTCTTGATCAATCCCTACCAAACTGGCTGATGCACCGTTGCTCCAAGTCTTGGATGTTCGACTACACCCTCTCTGGCAATGTGCCTCTTGGTAATTACATAAATTTTCTCCTTTACATCATTGTATGAGCTTTAAATGAATGGATGTTGATTTTGTATGGTGTTTGATGGTTGAAGCTCTGAAGAGGCTGGTGTATGGGTTTCAGTATGATAACAATCCTGGGCTGTGTGGTTCTGGTTTCTCTTCTCTGAGGAGCTGTATTGATTCGGATCATCCCAGCTCTGAGGGGCCAGAGCCTTATGCAGGAGGAGGGGATGGTCTCTCAACCAAGAATATACCAGAGACTGCTGATCTCAATTTAAACTGCAGCCAGAGTTCTTGCTCCAAGAAATCAAAGACTCCGGGTGTCTCGTTGGCTGTTGGCGTAGTGGTTGTTTCTGTTATTGTATCAGCTGTTGGCATTCTGTCGTTTGTACTCTACCATAGGCGTAAGCAGAAGCTTGGTAGTGCATTTGAAATGTCCGAGAGCCGACTCAGTACTGACCGTGTCAAGAAGGGTTACAGAAAGAATGGATCTGGATCTCCACTTGTCAGCCTTGAGTACTCAAATGGATGGGATCCATTGGCTGAGGATCGTCGCTATGGTGGCTTGCAAGAAGTTATGCAGAGCTTTAGGCTAAACCTGCAGGAGATCGAGACAGCTACTCAGTACTTTGCTGATAAGAATTTACTGGGAAAGAGTAACTACGCAGTGACATATAGAGGAACTTTGAGAGATGGATCCATTGTTGCTGGTCAGAGGATTATGAAGAGTAGCTGCAAATCGGAGGAAGCAGAATTCTTAAAGGGGTTGAGCATCCTCACCTCGTTGAGGCATGAAAATTTGGTCATGCTTAGAGGGTTCTGCTGTTCTAGAGGCCGCGGTGACCGTTTATGATTATATACCTAATGGGAGTTTGTTCTGGTATCTTGATCTCAAGGAGGGCGACAGCCATGTTCTTATATGGTCTACTAGAGTTTCTATAATCAATGGGATTGCTAAAGGTACATTGTTAGCAACAGTTGTTGTGCATTCTATAGCTAAACAAATTAAGAATCTGAGGTTTTTCTTTTACTTGAACAGGTGTAGAGTATTTGCATGGGTGCAAGGTGAACAAGCCGTCTATGGTTCATCAAAACATTTCTGGTAAGAATGTGCTCATCAACCAGTGGTCGAAGCCCTTGCTATCTGACTCGTTCCTGCACAAACTTCTCACTGATGACACAGTCTTCTCGGCACTCAAAGCTAGTGCTGCTATGGGGTATCTTGCTCTGAGTACACAAACACTGGCCGTTTCACTGAGAAAAGTGATGTGTATGCTTTTGGGGTGCTTCTCTTGCAGATCCTGTCTGGAAAGAAGAAATATGTTGCTTCTATGAGATCTTCTACTGAGTCTTGCAGCCTTGACATCATAGATCCTAATCTCCATGGGGCGTTCAAAGAATCCGAAGCTGCAATGCTTGCAAATCTTGCTGCCGTGTGCACCCACGAACTCTGCCACTACTAAATTAAGGTCACTATATCAGAAGCCGTGGCATTTCTTAGCCATTGAATGCGTTAGGTTTACTATGTGTAGTAGACTTGTACTAACCACTTGAATCCTTTTACATGTTGAATTTGTTGTAGTCTGTAGAGCATAGCCCTTAGTTAATGCATATTGGGAGATTCTCTAACTCCACCTTCTTGAATTTATCAAGATTTGTACTGTAATTGAGAAGGCTGTTTTTCCCTCACTGCTTCATCAGTTTTGACTTCTCTTTCGATCAATTCTACTTTATTTTTGCGTACATGCCAATCACATCTGAATATAGTCTTGCTAAAGATAGGATTTTGGATTGAACAAGATTCAGCATATAATCACCTTTTTGTGCCTTTGCTTTTGAGTTGGTTTGGCAAAAAAGTAAACAAAATTGATACTTATCTACCTCTACTGATTGTGATACACTATATACAATTGACAAATATTAATCCTAATCGAGAATCTCTTTCAATGAAGCTAAAATCTAAACCAAAGAAAGAAAGAAAGATTGATCAAGATTTCAGGCTCTGACGAATCTCCCCACAGAGGATCTGACTCTGAAGACATGTTCTTCACCGGTGCACTTATCCACCTTCACAATCCAGTTGCTCTTACTCCTCTTGGCAGCAGGCGGTGCCACTCTGGTGAGCAGCAGTCCTTCTCCGATGGGCAGCAGCTGTGTGCGCAGAGGGCTGTTCCTCCACGTCTCCCTGCAGAAGGCGTTGTATCCGAGCACAATTGTGTTTCCATGATGAGCCCTGGCATTCTCTTGAACGGCTGCCCCTATGATCTCCTCGTGGTTCTCAAGGTTGCAGTCAATGGCAATGAAGTCCGAGTCCTTGTAGCAGCCTGGGATGAGCACCTTGGCGTCCCCTATGACGAAGTCAATGTTGCCTGAATTGGGGCCGAGGGCGGCTGTGGAGGAGAGGAGCTCGTCCTGGCCTTGGAGAATGCAGATGAGGCGCCCTCCGGTTTGCTGTGCTGCTGCTAGGAGGGCGAGGGCGGTGGAATCTGCCGCTCCACTGCAGGCAACCACCATGAATTGAGCATTGTTCCCTGCTGCCATGGCTGAGATGAACTCCACTCCATTTGGCTCTTTAGCATTCTTTCCCTACAAACACATAAAAGAAGTACTAATAAGCAAAAGCTAATAATCATTCATTAGTTTCTTGGATTGGGATTTGAACATAGTATTAATGAACTCACCATTCTCATGGTTTTGAGATAGGCCTTGGTGGCATTTTCAGCAGACCAGCAAGCCATTTCTTGCAAATATTGGGAATTTGGTGAATCTCAAGAGCAGTAGTGGATTGTGTTGGTGAATGTGAATTTCCAAAAGTCTTGTTGAGAAATATATATATATGAAGAGAGAGAAGCATGTGGGGACTCTGTGTATCCAACTGGCCATGCTTGTAATTATATTATATAAACAATAATGTAAAAACCAACTTGTTTCCAAGAAGATAAAATGTACTCCATGTTGGTCGAAGCCGGTCTTATAATTATACCATCTCCATACAAATACTACAAGTTTAAGTTGAATAGATTACTAAGTAGGAGATGAAATATGATTTCCTAATAGTACAAGTTGAATTAAGGCATTGGCTAACTATTTAAACAGTTAACATATGGTATGGAGGAGTGAGTTTCGTGGAAGTTAATTATCGTAATTAGTGGTGATGTTTGAGAGGATATGTATGATCATTATCTTAATCCAAAGAAAATTATGCATATTAGCTGTAATGTTGTAGGTGAGAGGGACAACTGAAACCTTGACAATAACGAAGTCAACTTAATTAACAGAGTGTTTGCTGGAAAACTATGTGCTAAACACTAGTAATAAAAAGGCTGTTTCCACATATAATTAAAGAGTTTGATTTGAATAGTGATTGTAAGTGTGTCAGGGTGAGAAGGGATGGCGGTTTCCACTGTCCCCGGACAGGAATACAGAGATGTAGATGAGATCAAGTTGTTTCCAACCTCAGACACAAGCACAAAGAGGCATGCCTCGTTGCTGTCTAAACATCTGTCGATCAAAGCGTAAAAAAAAACAAGATATCAAATCACAATGGGGGAAGTAAGTATGAGCTGTATCCAAAGGCAAAGGGGGAGCAGTTTGCTGAGAGATGCAGAGATTTGAAATGGCATGCCTCTGCCCACGCCACTATTAATTGGACTTCATTTCAGTTTTTTAGATTGCTTGCTTGTGGGCCAGCTTCGATGGAAATATGCATGAAGGTAGGTGACAAATCAGATCTAGTGTTTGAGCAAAAGAATCTTACAAAATATGGGCATTGCAAGTGTCTACTCATCAAGAATTTGCTTAGAGCATCAGAGACCGTGTGCTCAGTCAGTGGCTGCATTAAGCACTATAATGCCTATAAGCACGGGCCGATTACACGCTTATGAGTGCATAAGCATGCGGACGAGGCCTTCAATGGTTGCATCCCACATGACATTTCCTAATCTTTTTTATTTTGATAAATTTGTGTATTCTAAATTGATTGTTGTATTTTGTAGGTTTTTAATTGTGCAATTTTCCACTTTATAAATTTCTTATCCAGATCCAAAAGTGCAAAACCAATATTTCATGCACTAAAAATGAGGTTCATTTTAATATATCTTCTGACTAAGAAAGAAGAATGAATTAAATAAGTAAAAGTTTTATGTAGTATAACTATGGCAGAGTAAGAAAAAATGTAGTACTATGTAAATACTCCTATTATTGTAAAAAAAATATACAATTAAAATATATTAACCATTATAATTAAGTTTGTATTGATCTTCTGTAATTCTTTAGTTTTATTCGAGAAAAATGTTTTACATGTTACGTTAGTTTGATTATTGACATAAACCATAGTTTTATAATTTGCCAAATTGGGTCTATTTTAAAAATAAATTCAAATTGAGGACATAAAAGATAAGGTTTAGGTTAATTGGTAATTACACTCTGCCAGCTAAGTTGATATTAAGACGCCCCTCGTCTTTATTCAAATTGGTAGCCTAATTAGGAGCCGGAAGCTTCAGATTAAGAAAATATTTGTTGGAAATATTAATCCGTTCATTATTTATCTCTAAACAACAGCTCTCGTGGACGGCCTCATCATGCGGACCCAACCAAATCCTAATTATTTAATAAGTATAGTAGTTAGTTAATGTCTAATCATGAATTGATAAATATGATTATAATTAGAAAATCCTAATTATCAATATTTTAGAATTACAGACGTGTCCTCTAGAGAACTAGTATTTTATTAAAATTAGTATCATATCCGTGATATCCGTGCTATATATGCACGGCATATTGTATTTCCTTAAAATATGTGTATAATAAAAAATTATTATGCATTAAAAGTAAAAATTATAAAAATACATTCTTAGAATTAGTACATAAATATTGATGACACAATGTTACCAAAATTTAAAAAATAAAAATAAAAGTTTGTATCTTTCATGATAGATTCTTCGTATTTTCGTATCTCTTCGACCCGTGCTCTGTAATATACTAATATATTCTCTACGTCCCATAATAGATGTCACACTTTCTGTTTTAGTTTGTACCACAAAGGATGTCACATTTCTTCTTTTGGAAAAGTTCCCTCTCACACCATTATATTTTCTCTCACCACTTAACACACAAAATAACATCTCCTAAAATCTCGTGCCATCTCCCAAGTGTGACATCTAGTATTCATTATAATTAGCCCATAAATATTGTCGAAAATTTATTTGATATCGTAAATCCTAAGTTCAATAGTGAAACGTCACCAAAATTTTTTTTTTTTAAAACTTTGCATCTTTCATAATGGATTCTTTGTGTTCTTGTTTCTACTCGACTTGTGCTCTTGTAATATAGCTCATTAAAATTAGTCCATAAATATTGACAAAAATCTAGTAATACAAAAAATTCATAACGTACATCAACAATGTATGATTAATAATATATATAGCTCAATAGTGAAACAACATCACAAAAAAATTAAGAAATAAGAATAAATCTTCGCATCTTTCATGATGGATTCTTCGTGTTTTCGTTTCTGCTCGATCTGCGCCCTTGTTCCTAAGCTATAAGATCGATCCTAGCTATCTTGTCGCAATAAAGCTTCAAGTTTTTAGATTTTTTTTGAGTTGCAAATCTCCCTTCAATAACAACACACATTTTATGTCACTAAATAGTTTAATTGCATACCTTTTAAGAAAACCTTCATACTTTCAGTCTAATTCTTCTCTCTCAAGTTCTTCTCATACCTATATATATATAAGAACAGGAAACTCAAAATCTTATGTCAATGCATGAAAGTTGAAAAGAATGAAAAGCGAGGAGAATCAATGGCAAGATTTTGTCTCAAGCATTGCATTCAGGTCACAGTGCACGTCGACAAACAAAAATATCTATATAATTAATCTTGTAAAAATTTCTCCAAATTTAAATGACATAGTAAAACCTCTCACTCACTCCACTTAATTAATCTTGTAAAATTTCTCCAAATTTAAATGACATAGTAAAACCTCTCACTTACTCCACGTAACCTCCCACTCACTCCATTTAATCACACGTTTTTAGCTTTTAATCAAACATTTAAATGGCCTTTAATTATACATTTTAATTTAATATAATTTTTAAAATTAAATGACAATCTTATAATTTCTCCAAAATTCTCCTTTTATATATTGTATAGATGTTGGATTAGTCATATTTACTACTATAATTAATTTGAAGAGTTATTGGGGAGGTATAAATATATGAATTTGATTTAGTAGTCATAACGTTCATCCGTATTCCTTACTCGGTCACTCGGCTTGCATAATTCGTCCTTGACTGCTATATCGGGTTTATTTTTGTTTTGGTCACCATATCTTTTATCCTATCAAATTTACAATTCATTTTAACTGTAATTCTTCTGACTTATGCAGTTACATTTCAGAATATACTCTGCCCCAATTATTCATCCCATTTGTATATCACTATTAAATTTATTACTTTATCCATATACACTATACAAAATTAAAATATTTTCCTATAAAGTAATGGAATAACTCCTAATTAATGATTAATTATTAATAAAACCAAAAAATAAGATGCTATATGAATCTTAAATTTTCAGTCGGATATAATCAATCCTATCCGTCATCAGCAATATGTTAGAGTTTGTATACTAGAAATCACCTTTCGAGTGATTGAATACAGCAATATGTTAGAGTTTGTATACTAGAAATCACCTTTCGAGTGATTGAATACTGTTAAAACTCTTATTTTATTTTCCAAATGAATAAACAGATTATTTTGTCATAATGTTGTTATGTTTTACATTTAATGGATGTTTATTGCATATTTAAATGTATAAGTAACTTAACAAAGTCTAAGTCTTTGTTTTAGTAGACCGGTTGTGGGCTCGTCCACTTTAAGGTAACACGGTCAGTTCTAAACAAAGAAAAAGAATAATTTCACAACATAGATAGGCTTAGACTACCTATCGTGAAAGGTTGCAATGTCAATCCGATTATTTCTAAGCCTTACTGAAATAAGATGACGTTGGTGTGGTATAGCACTGAATGGATCTAACAACGAGACAGTCTTTATGCTATCTACTTGAAAGACGAGGTCTCGTAAATTATTTCTCAATCAATGTACGTTAGCATTGAGCATACGGTATTGATCATGCACTACTTTGACTTACCAAATGGTGCGGGTTTTTCGCAACCCAATAAGCCTGGTATATTGGGTAGTGGTGATTAGTATCTAGCGGTGCTAGGATTGCTATTATGTTGAATCGTGCGCAAGGTGAGTCTCGTTTGATAACATCCTCAAGAGAAGCTTGAAATAAGGTTTTATTATTCGAACCTAGCTAGTTGGAGTTTAATTACTCTATGAATAATAAATAAGATTTTCTTGCTGAGTCCTCTCTTGGAATAAATAAGATATTAATTAATTAAGTCCATAGCAGACAATAATTAATTAATGGATGTTTCTATCTTAAGTGCGGGAAATAAATATAAAGTATTGGAAACCCGAAGTACTTATATTTTCGGATTTGGATGGGGAGTGCAGTATTACTTATGTAGTGGTACTGCTCGTAATATTCCAATTTTAGCTTATATTAAATTGAGTTTAATTTAATTAGTAAAAAGCTAATTGGAGGAGCCCATATCCAAAGCCTTCCATAGATCCCTGACTGGGCCCAATATGTGACTTATTATAAATAGGAGAATAAAGGAGACAGAAAATACACTTAATTTTTCTCAAAATTTTCGGCCCCTACTTATTGTGGTAGTCGAATTTCTCTCCTCTGGGGGAAAGGATTTCTGTCTTCTCTATTTAAGTCCTAGTGCGCTGGTGAGATCAGCCCACCCCGATATCGAGTTCACAGTTCGGGAACCAGTCAGAAGATCCGTGGTTTTGTACTGAAGATCTTCACGAGGAGAAGGCGCTAGCCATCTTCGATTCTTTGGAGAATCATCAAGGTATAATGGCTGAACCTTAGAAAAGCATGTTTTAGGTTTCAATTAATTTAAAACATGTTATTATTTGAGTTATGAGCATGATACATGTGATAATTACGCGAATAAAATTTGTCTAAATAATCCGCTTAATAGATCTGAATTATTATGTAATTGATTTATGTGAGCGCTTCCACTGCCAACCCCTTCACAATAGCCAATAGATGTCTTACTTTTTTATCGACTTAGATTTTAAGAAACGTTATTGAATCAAGTTACTGAAATGAAGACCATACTCAATTTTATATATTACTCTAATAATGTTAAAATAAAATATGACCTGAATGTGTTAATGGGAGTCGTACGTAATGTATTTACCATAATAAAGTGAATGAAACAGTGATTATAAAATGAGATGTATATTCTTTACCAAAAAAACATGAGATGTATATTAGCGTAGGAAGTTTTCGCAAGAGCGTCTCCGGTGGCGCCCCTCCCACTAGGACTTCCCATAAAACTATCTGCTACGTCATCACTAACCTTTCCCATTCCACTTCCACATCACTAGGACTTCCCACTGCACTACGACTTCCCACTAGGACTTCCCGCAATAAAATTAAATTCACAATTAAAATTAAAATTTACGGAATTAAAATTCGACACAAATACGAACGAGGAAATGCAAATATTTCATTAAAAAAAACATACATCATTCGAAAAAAAAAATTTACATAGTAGATAGAAAAAAAAACAACCACGTCAACGTGCACCCCTCCGCGTCCAAACCTCTTCGATGATATCCTCCTGAAGTCGAATATGGGCATCTCTTTGCCGCATGTTGGCAAATGCGCGCAACCGCTCAACCTCTCCATGAGGTACCCCCATGTTCACATTCGCACTGACCACGGCATGGCTTGGACCGGCACCCGTATCATCTTCGTTGGTCCACTGAGTCAGTTCGTCCCCTTCACTTTCGACAATCATGTTGTGCAAAATGATACATGCGTACATGATGTCGCCGATGTTGGGAATATACCACTGCCGTGCCGGACCCCTCACCATCCCCCATCGACTCTGGAGCACACCAAATGTGCGCTCAACATCCTTGCGCGCTGCCTCCTGACGGGTCGCAAAGTAGGACTTCTTTGGTCCGACCGCATGCTTGATCGTCTTCACAAAGACGGGCCAGTTTGGGTATATCCCATCCGCCAAATAGTATCCCATATTGTGCTGGTTGCCGTTGGCGACGAAACCGATGGCGGGACCAACGCCATTGCACTGATCGTTGAACAGGGGCGACGACTGGAGGACGTTGAGGTCGTTGTTCGACCCGGCGACTCCAAAATAAGCATGCCATATCCACAGTCGGTAGTCAGCTACATCTTCAAGGATCATCGTGGGATGCTTGGCTTTGAAGCCGGAAGTGTGTATCCCCTTCCAGGCGACGGGGCAGTTCCTCCACTCCCAATGCATACAATCTATGTTGCCCAACATCGCAGGGAACCCGTGCACCGACCCGTGCATATTTATCAGCCGCTGGCAGTCTTCGGGGCTCGGACGCCGAAGATACTGATCCCCGAATATCGATCTAACGCCCGCGCAAAAATTCAGCAGACACTCGACGGCTGAAGACTCATCAATGTGGAGGTACTCATCGAACATGTCGGTCGGGCCTCCGTACGCCAGCTTGTCCGATTGCGGCAGTGCACTTCAGTATTGTCGTGTGTCCGGGTTTGCCAGCCGCATCCTCCCCGATCCTGAAAAACTCGTATCTTCTCTCTAAAGCACCCACGATATGCATAAACAGAGGACGATGCATCCTAAAACGTCGCCGGAATAAGACATCCCCAAAACGCGGCTGCGGAGCAAAGTAGTCCTCATACAACCGAATATGTGCAGCAATGTGGTCCCGGGGTACATGACGTCGGCGATGGATCGGCCGAGGTATCGCCGCCGCCGCCTGCTGCCTCTGCCGGAGCAATCGATCAATCGCCCTTGCACAGCGAGATCCAATTCATTATCACTATCACTATCACTAGCGCATCCGCCACTACCACCCGCACGACTACTCGCCATTCTAGATATACTTGAAAAAAGAGGTTAGAGAGAGAAACTTGTCAACACAAGTGGTGTGAATGAAATGAAGTTCAACGAGCCCTATTTATAGACTTTAAAAATATATATATATATTAAAGCGCGGACGTCCGACCTTCGCCACAGCGGCGGACGTCCGGTCGGACGTGGGGCTGAGGGGCGAGGACATGGGACGGGTGTGGGCGCCCTTCCCGTTCACTACGGCGGACGTCCGGTCGGACGTCGGCGACGTCCTACCGGGACGTCCGCCATTGGAGACGCTCTAAGTTTAAACTAAAATAGTTAAGTAAAATAATAAAGAAAATACTTACAAATTGTGATTAGTTTGTAAATAAAATAAGTGAAACACTAAAGATAATACTATCTCTATTTCCTAAAAATAAGAATTCTGGAATCAGCACAAATTTTAATACAAATTTGGCAAAATAACAGAGAATAAGAAAAAAAATTAAAGTAAAAAAGAGAGAGAAAAATGGATATTATAAGAAAGATGAAGAGAAAAAATAGTAGGAGCCAATTTCCTAAAATGGAAATTTCTATTTTCAGAATACAAATTAAAAAAAGGAAAAGAGTTTCTATTTTTTGAAAATTGGAAAAAAATAAGAAATTTGTTTTACCACGGGCCCACAGATCATCTAGCGACAAAAATTTTATTTTGGTTAAAACTAGTAGCAGTAGTAGTAGTACTAATTTTTTTGTATAGATGGTCATTAATCGGTCACTAAATGCCGTACGTTGAAATTTAATAGTCCAGTTTTTATATTTCACTCTGTGTTCTATTTGAATCATGCCCTTATTATTAAGACTTTAATGTAACTAATTAAGGTATATAATTTTTTAATTTAATGTGACTTGCGTTAGAAAATAATCAGTGGTAGTGATGGTTGAGTAACAAAATGAATATTGATTCTCAATTTGCAGAATCAGTTTCTTACACCGAATAATTCAAATTAATAGTAGCAAAATTCAACATTACATCCTAGATAAATCACAATACATGATATCTAGTACTAGTATTTACAATTAGGATCTTTATAATCAAACAAACAAAACTCATATATTTCTCTACCACAATTTAGAATAGAAGCAACGGCATATTGAGAAAACTTGATCACTTGCAAAACTTGGGCTTACTCCGAACCCTAAAAACATGCTCTTCACCAGTGAACTTATCGACGGTCACAACCCAGCGGCCGCCCTTCTCCGTCCGGCGACGAGGCAGCGTGGCCCTCCTCACGAGCAGCCCTTCCCCTATTGGTAGCAAATGCGCATCATTACCAAACTCCAAGCCTCCGCACAAAGCATTGTACCCCAAAACCAACGCCTCGCTTCTCGCACTTTCTAGAATCCTCTGGCAGTTTCGGATCCTGCAATCCACTACCACGCAGTCCGCTTCTCTATACTCCCCCGCCAGTAGAAACTCCGCACTCCCCACAACGAACTTCACATCCGCGCCGCTCTCTCCCAGCGCTCGCCTCGACTGCTGCACCTCACTGGCGCCGCCCACGATGCACACCACCTGGCCCCCTGTTTGGTAGGCCGCTGCCACCAGGGCTAAGGTGGTGCAGTCGGCGGCGCCCGAGCATGCAACCACCATGAGGCGAGCGCTGGTGCCTGCCACCAGGGCGGAGATAAACTCCGCCGTGTCTGGCTCCTTGCTTCTCTCTCCCTGCATTACCATTTTCATTACAAATTGGATTTTCAAATAAACAATTAATAGATTTTTATTGTAGGAATGTTTATGCTCACCATTTTTATTGCTCTGAGATAAGCGTTAGTAGCATTTTCAGCAGACCAGACAGCCATTTCCTTTAATTTGATACTACTTATGGTAGAATAATAAATATATTGGAGGGGTATACAAGTACAAACTACTACCACAGTGTTATATATAGTGTGGAGGAGGATAGAAAAAGACAAATGCATTATCCTGTCCCAACTAAAGTGGAAATTTGAAGAAAATTTTGGAGGTATCTATTTGTTAATATGTAGATTATCGATGAGAAGCCATGTATTCAACTTGCTAAAACATTATTAATTGTACCTCCGTATCAACGTCGACGGAATATCTTCAAAAATTAAAAGAAAAGCCAGGAAAATTAATTAATTAATAGAGGCGACATTATTGTTTTCACCTATATTTCTTAATTTGGCCAACACGTAGATCAACGCGTATTCTTCGTAATCACGATATTAATTTAAATAATCCGGATTCATGATTCCGTAGTTACGCACCTATAATTATCAATTATAGTACTAATATTTTAAGAGGCCGTCTGTCAATAAATTTAGCTCATCAAATGCCAAATTAAGTGATTCTTCCCTTCCTTGTTAATAGAGACATTTCTTTTCGGCACGAAGATTAAGAATAGTGTTACGGTCTCAATTTCCAAATCGGTTGTGAGAACAACTTGTGTTGGTGGGTATATGGATTAAATGAGCTCTCTCTCCTAACAGACTAGTCTTTTGAGCTGAGTTCTCTTGTTTAGTTTGTATCAATTGGTGCTTTCATTGAAAGCACAAACGACTCGGAGTGGTAGCCAGACAACGAACTCACCGTGACCAATGAGTATGTTTGGGGCGACTCAGAGTGATGGCTTAGCAAAGAATCCGCCGTGACCAATGAGGACGTTGGCCCTTAAAGGAGGGTCGAATGTTACGGACTTCATTCCCATATAGATTGTGAGAACAATTGATGTGGGGTATATAGATTAAAAATTGGGTTCTCTCTCCTAACAAACTAGTCTTTTGGACTAAGTTCTCCTGTTTAGTCTGTATCAAATAGTCTATTAAGTAGGTGTTGAATAAAGTAATTGAGAATAAAATAAGAAAGATGAAAGTGAAAAAAAAAGTAAAAAAGAGCGTTATTTTTTGCCGAAAATAGAAACAACTCAATTATTTTAGATCTTCCTAAAATAAAAAATTACACAATTAACATGGAATGGAGGGAGTACGTTATTAGCTTTCTCTAAAACATTGGTCTATGTCCAACGAAAAATAACACCTTGAGAAAATCCCAATCTGTAATTATTTACACGTGTGCTTACATATATATTAATGTAATTAAAGATTAGTTTTGTTCCTCACATTTGTACTTGAGGCACACTCTATCGTCTCGTCTTAATTAAATCATAACTGTGATTATTAAAATTAATGAATTTTAATTAGGGTTGGTGAATCTTTATTGAAGAAGATGCATCGTACATTAAGACGTACACAAGTTTTTTTTTCCTTTCTACTTTAGATAAATTTGTTTTTAATTAAAGACAAGTAAATTTTTGGTACATGCAAGTACAATTATTTGAATAATTATCAAGTATAAATTGTATAATGTTGCTAAGAATCTATATATATTAATATTGTATATAGATACACACAATATAATATTCTTGAAAAAATGTTGTAACAAAGATTAAAATATCCCGATCGATGATTTGATTTGTAACAGAGATACCCCAGCTGCAATATTCTTGTCTGCAGTTGTATATGCTATACATAGTTTATTTGTCGTGTCGGAAATTGTGTAATGGTAAGTAAATAGTAAGAAAACAAACATGTTTGAAGACAAGGTATGGAGTTACAGTGTGGATATAATATGTTTCCTAAGGGTTCAGTTTCCCTTTACAAAAAAAAAATATTAGTAGTATTATTATTAGGGTAAAGTTTGTGAGAGACATGGGAGCATGGGCTGAGTATGTTTTTGGTTATGGATAGAGCTTTTAAACTTCTATCCGTTTCGATTTTGGGTGATGGTTCATGTATATATCCTTCGCTTCTACCTAGCTAGGAAGTTCATGTGAGCCTACTTTATCATTTTGTGACAATTTATTGTCTCATTCGAAGATTTTATTTTATTTTTCGAATTGTGCAGAGATCGAAGGTCCTTCATTTAGTTGGTCTTTGATATTTATTATGGCTAAATATCAAAGTATGCTGATACACTATTATGTACTAGTATCTCTATGTTCGCTGCTTATAAGATTTCACATTAGTTTTGGTTGAGGATTAGTTAGGTAGGCACGTATAATAATACCTCTACCTATTAGATGACACTATAATTAATTAATTAATTAAATCTATATACACACAATTATATCAAACACTCCGGGCTTGGTGGTCTGCTATTTTGGGTAGGGGTTGCTCTTTGTTAGTTTTTCTGTTAGAGTAGTTTTGTTGGCTTTTCCTTTGGATTAGGTTAGATGTTTTGTTGGTGTTTTTTGGCTTATTTTTTTTCTACATATTTTGAATTTCTTGCTCGCTAGTGTGCTTGAGCATACTTCTTTATGCAAAAAAAAATATAAAAATAAATTAGAGAGAGCTAGTCTCTTGAGAAAGATGACTTACTTTTTTTTGGATTATTTCAACCAAGATGTCCGATTATTAAAAATGGAAACACTTTTCTTTCTACTTTATTCTCTCTCTTGTTTTACTCTCTCCACTCCATACACAAAATAAAGATGCATAAATTCTCTTGCAACTCAAGAAATGGATCGTTTTCCTTGGGACGGAGGAGATACATTAAAGTTGTCATTGTGTCAAGATAAGTCGCTCGATCTCAGTGAAATTGAATAATTTTACATTAAAATTTTAATACTCATTTATTTTTTCCATTGCTTTGATTTTTTGCTTTGTTTATTGAGCGAATTTTAGTTACAGAAGTCAAAATAGGGTAGAATAATTTCATGCATTTTTCACATGTTCTACGTCATCACATCATCTATTTGGGATATTCAAAATCTTCAAGTTTTCAAGCCTAATTAACTGGGAGTTCAAGGATAGATGACTACTTTGGCGCTTAGGCATGTGGGTAAAACTTAAAAGAATGGTGCCCGAACTTTCCATTCTCCTCGGCGCAAGTAATGGAAAATTTTAGCGACATCAGAGGATGGGAGACTTCAAGGAGCTGCAAAGAGGTAGTCAAGTTGATTCTAGTTTTTCAGAGATGTTTAGCCTTTTGTTTATGTTATTTTGATTTGTTGCCTGGTTGTGCTTGGTGGTGCTTTCCAAATCTTTCAGTTGGGTCATAGTAGACTATTTGAGATTTTTTGTTTTGATTTTGTCTTGCTCGTTATTTCTCTCACCTGTTTTATGGCTCAAGCCTTGGCTTTGCCCCTCCAATCCTTTACTAAAAAAAAAAGAAAAAAAATCTTCAATATTGATCCACGAAATACGACAGTACTCCCTTCCCTTGTACATAATTATAATATCAAACCTTATCTTAGAATTTTAAAATATTCTACGGTCTTTAATAAAAACTCCTAGTTGAAATCACTTACTGGGCCTAATCAAAATAGGTTGGATGCGCCCGAAATTAACAGGATTGGCCCGCATCGAACTAAAAGAAAGTTAATGACCAGAAATTTTGGGGCCAAACTGACCCCAATCAAATAGTTAACTGAATGATCAAAATTACCTTACCCATTTTCAAACAAATCATTACTTTTGTTTTTCAATTAGATTGTTTCAGACTTTCAGATACTACTATGAGAGTCATTATCATTGCCGCCACAAATCAATCTTGGTGTGTCATGTAGCATTGATAAATTACTCATATTTCAAATAAGCGTAGTGCTTCTCGGTTGATTAGACATTGTAGAAAGACTTCACTTTTAAGCTGCCGAAATACTTCATAAAATTGCCTTATTCATTCAACTTACAAGATATGATTGGATTGATGAATAAAGAAATCATCATATTATTATTAGCACACAGAAAGTCTAAAGAAGAACTCACAAGTCTTTGATCGATCTCGAGTAAGATTGTGTCATAAGGCTCTTCCCGAAATCGAAAAGAGAGGATACGCCGTCTTAAAGTTGGGATTTGGGAGATATTATTATTATTAGGTTACTATTATTGCATCTATAATTTCATTAGGTTTAAAACTGTATACATACCAAATGGTAAAACATCGAATTATTTATGATGTCCTATTGAATATATTTGTTTTTAACACTTCGTTTATTAGTATATATCTAATCTAATGAATAAAAACTTATTGCAATATATTTGTGTTCATTTTCTAATTCACTTCATATTTGTGTCCTATTAAATGAAGTGAATATATTTGTGTCCAATTAAAATTCAAAGTAAAGGCCAAATGTGGTCCCTAACATATGGCTGTTTTATCAATTTGGTCCTTAACATTGTCTTTTTGATTATTTGGTCCCTCACAAATAAACTCGGATCCGAATCGGTCCTCACTTAACAGAACCGTCAAAAAATAGACGGTTATTGCAATTTGACTATATTAAATTACTAATGGTAATTAATTATATCTAATTATAATTCTTAATTCCTATTAAATTACAAATTATTCATTTCATTTTGCAATTGATACTATCTTTTTTCCAATTTTGCTAATAAGAAAAGAATTACAATTAGGTATAATTAATTACCATTAGTAATTTAATATAGTCAAATTGCGGTCATTGTCTATTTTTTGACGGTTCTGTTAAGTGAGAACCGATTCGGGTCCGAGTTTATTTGTGAGGAACCAAATAATCAAAAAGATAATGTTATGGACCAAATTGATAAAACGACCTTATGTTAGGGACCACATTTGGCCTTTACTCTAAAATTCATTTCATTTGTGTCGAGATAAGGCGCTCGATCTCACGGTTGCCAACTTCAACTAAGTTTTCACCGAAAATATCATATTTAGGTCGAGTTCAAACATAACACACAAAATATGAAATTTGTTTTTGTCAATTTTAAAATTCGTGGAAAATACTGAAATTGGGCTAAAGTTATAAGAATCTAATATCCCATTGAAAATGGTCATTTGCTACTTATTACTCCCTCCGTCCCATAAAAATAGAAATTTTTGAGATCAAATAAGTTTTAATGTACAATTGGTATAGTAAAAGAGACGTATAAAGAAAAAATGATTGAAGTATTGTTAGTGAAGAATATGATTCAACGACACATAAAATGTATTGAAGAACGAAATTGAAAAAATAAAACGACAAAACATTAAAATAATATATAAGTTAAATTTCTAATATCTGATAATTTGGATCTTTCGACATTAATAGCCCCACGAAGTTATTTGATTTTTAGACAAGGCATAATATATACCAAGCACCACGATTATTAGTAAAGGCCCTACTAACTACTAAGCACCAATTGTAAAGTTTTCAATTTTCACGAAAAACTTCCAATCACAATAAAACATACTTGCAGTATATATTACCATAGATTAGTTCAATATAATCACTAAAATATTATATTAAATAAAATCAGAAAATGATTTGATATGATTCAATTGAATCCAATTATGCTTACCACTTCTGTATGACTGTATAGTATCATGCCACTACTTTTATGCAATTATATTGTACATTAGTGTTGCAAGGAAATGGAGAATCTTTGATTTTTTTTCTACTCATTTCTTTATCAGCTCCTTATAACTAGCTCTATTAATTTCGATGCACCTATATCGCTAATAGATTAAATTACACAATTAATGGTGATCGGCCAAGAAATTATGGAAACATTATACCGATAGTCGTGCAATTTTTAGACTTTTTCTATTCCTTTTTATTTATGTTTATGTACTTTTTGTTTAGGTTGTAAACACATTTATTGTACAACGAGACCGGACAAGAAAATGAAAGTACTAACTATAATGTGTGATTTTTGAGAAACACAATATAGTAGTATTTATTTAAATGCTGCAAATTAAAAAAAAAAGAGTATGTAGTCATACAATGATACAAACAATTTTATCTATATTTAAATGCTGCAAATTAAAAAAAATGTATGTGGTCATACAATGATACAAATATGATGAAAATATACTTAAAGCTACATATAGTGTAAAAAAGTACTAGGTCTCACTCATGTTGTGGGTGTATTGGTCTAATAATAAAATAATTAATGTTTATAAATTTTGAATTTGAGTTTATTATGATACCACTGTACAATGGTAAATGTCTCGCTAGATATATAAGAGCATCAGCAACGCGTCTCGTTGCCATTCCTATCTCGTCCCGCAGAGACGAGACGGCGATGAGACGCAGTTGCAAACACCATCTCGTCTCGTCAGGATGAGCCATCCCGTTCCGCGTCGCGCGCGGAAGGGCATCGCGACGAGCTGTCTCGCCACGTGCCAGCACCACGTGGCGCGCTGGCGCTAGGCGTGACGCCCACTCGCCGGCCGGCGAGTGGGTGTCGTTTATATCCATTAAAATTGATTTTTTTTATTTTTTTTAAATCAGAAAAAATTCAAAAATTAAAAAATATATATAAAAAAAATCTAAAAACTATACTAGCCATTTTTTTTCAAATTTGTAATTTTTTTTCAATTTTTTAAAGCCTTCAATCACTTCTATAAATACCAAATCATTCCCACATATTATCCACCATAAAAAAAACTCTCTATTCTCACTCAATTTTTTTAGTGGTGAGTTTTTTTTTGTTTTTTTTTATGATTTTAATCATGTGTTTTTATTTTTTTAGGGTTTTAATTATGTATTTTTTATATTTTTAGGATTTTAAATTGTAATTTTATTTTATTTAATGAAGTGTGTTTTTTATTAATTGGATTTTTTGAAAATAAAAATAAAAAATGAAATTGAATAGATAGTTAAGAGATGAGATGGTTAAGAGATGGATGGATGTATGTGCTGTCTCTTAGTTAAGAGATGGAGTGAAAAAGTACAGTGGGGCCCATGAATAGTGAAGAGATGAGGGGTTAAGAGACGGATAAGAGACACCGTTGTGAATGTCCTAATTGGATTTGAAGATCAATATTAAAATATGAAATACTCTCTCCGTCCGCCATTAGGAGTCTTATTTGTGAGCGGCACGGGTTTTAAGAAACGTTAAGAGAAGTGGGTGGAAAAAAAGTTAATGGAATAGAGGTCCCACTTGTATATATTAAGTTGAATAAAATATAAGTGGAATGAGCTAATGGAAAGCGTGACCCTATTATCATTTATTATAAAAATGAACCGAGACTCTTATTCGCAAACGGATTAAAATAGAAAAACAAGACTCCTCCTATTAGTACATTTGCCATCACTGTACAATATTAGTACACGTCCGATCCTCTCAAAAATGATTCGTGAGATTTAGTCAGTTTGTTATTTAATCTGTTCTTTTGTTTGGTTAGCAATAACATGTTTGGTTAGCAATAACAGTTTAGTAGATTTTTTAATACATTCTCAAAATGAAAGAACTCCTGAAATACTATTTTCATTGGAGCATGAAATTTTATAAAAAAAAAATAAATATGATGCAAGAACTCCTGAAATACTATTTTCATTGGAATATGAAATTTTATGAAGAAAAAATAAATATGATAGTTATTTCTCTTTACCTCTTCATTTACTTTTTTTTTTTTTGAGATGCTATAGTAGAATGATAAGCTTCAATTTATTTTAGTGTTAAGTATTTTATATCACACGATATCAGAATTATTAAATTAAGAATGCCAAACTTTATCTTAGTTTTATTTTAAAATTTGATTTGTTGGATTAAGAAGTCGTTAATCAATTTGCAATTAATACTTAATTTACTGCTTCTCCGGTCTGCTCTATTTCAATAAATCCAAATACTCATTCACCTAACAAATACTCTATTTACTGCAAATCAACTATTCTTTTAGAATAATGATTGCTTCACCTTAATTGACGGTGCTCTATATATTTTTAATTACCAACTACTACTATAATACTAGAATAAAATATAAAATAGTGAAAATTTATATGCACGATTTAATAGCAGTGTTTCTGTTAAGAAGAAACGTAGAATACGCGTTTATTGACAGTGTTGAGAGACGAAAAACACTGGACTTAATGATTGATTTGAGATTTCACTAATTTGAATCACAGAAAGCATGAAGTCTAGTACTATAATTCACACACAAGTGGGATATGAGATATTATGTAGGGAGTAGTAGAATGCAAAATGATTGAAGCTAGTTTCACTTTAACAAAAGAAGTTGAGCAACGCTGGTATTAGCCTACTAAACCAATAGCATCTAAAATAGTTCTTTTTGCACCATCATTCTATTCTTCTCTCTCTTGTTTGGTGAGCAGTCATCGCTTGCCGACACATTAGTTAGCAACTGCCGTAGGTAGAGAAGGATACAACCATCATTAAGGTTCATGCTGCAATCATCTGTTGTGCACAGTGAAAGCAAATTTGGAGTAAAAAACCTCATTAATTTTGACACTCAAAAACAGTTGGATACGCCAAAACAAGGCCAAATGAAAACACCCCCTGTCCTAACCAGACATTGCAGGTGGTGGTAGAATAAAGAGCACCAAAAGAAGAAACACACAAAGTGTAGCTATTATGACCCCATCCCCATAGCTATTATGACCCCATCCCCATATCACTATGACTATGAGCTCTTACTTGTATTTTCCCAACTTTTGCTACTACTATTTTCCATCATGGAAAGGAATAATCATACACTTACTTTTACTTGATTGCAACCTTTTACGTGACTGGTGCCGTGATGCCTGCACAACCCCAGCCCGACCACATCTCCTCCATGTCTGAGTAGAACAGCTTTCGAGTTCGTTGCTGCATCCATTTCAAAGCATAAAATGGGGTGATTTTGCATCTCACTATTGCTTCAAAAAACTTGTGTTGCAATCATGTACAAGTAATTGATCAAGAAAAAGTGTGCACCTTACCTTGACCACAAAGAAGAGAGTAGCTCAAACCTTCTCTTTCACCATTGACAGCTTAAAGCTATACTTTTGTGATAGACCTCCACCATCTTTGGTGGGGCTATGACTTAGACAAGAATGAAAATGCTTCTTTACAACTGAATTTCTGTTTCTTCATCTTTTACAATAATATTTTACATCACAGTGAGCTTAAGAAAGTTGTGAAAGCTTAATTTTGAGATATCAGTGGACCATAACAGTGTGCATGGCTTCATCAACTATATGAAAACACTCATCTTATTAACATAGCAAAGCCTCTAACATTCAACAATATCATGTTTTAAAATTCATATTAGTAACTACAAACAAGAATGCATTTGCTATCTACACAACAATAATACCATAAATGATAACCCTCCTCCCTCCCAAACCTATATATCCTTCATATGGACCTAACTCCAGATTCAACAAACCAAAGAAAACTGAAAGAAAGGAAACAATAAATATCAATTAAATCCTACAACAACAATTCTACAAAGTTAACCAACAGAGACACTAGGTAGAAGGTGTATCTGCTAGAACCTCGTTCAGCATGACGTCATCGCCATATATGGAGCCAAAAAGCTCTGCATCCTTTTCTTCAGGACTGGAGTAGTCCTGTCTCTCGAGCTTTGCATGAGCTGCGACAAATATTAGCTTCTGAGCCCTATCCGAACCCGATCTCGAATTTCCTTGTCTACAAAACCACCTTGTGAACGATGAATCATGTTTGATTCCACACGAGGTCGCTTGAAGGAAAAGAAGCCTGACTGCAACTTTACTCAATATCTTAAAATCTTTGAGGTATGTTTCCCAGACAAGCCTACTGCCCTGGGGATTGGCAACTTTCAGTTTCCCCGTCACAGCATCATGCTGTCTTACCTGAACTGCCTGAGCATATAGTGGGTCCAAACCATCTGATCTCCACTTCATTAGTTCCATTAAAGCAATATGAGCTTCCTCCCTTGAAACCAGCCGCGTCACAAGCTTGTCAACGTCCTTCTCTTGCTCGTGTGTCAAGCACTTAAAAGGCGGAAGATACTTCCCACTAGCATCTCTGACCAAATACAAAGGATCAAGAATAAATGCAGCCGACCACGCTGGATGATACACCTTTCTGAATCGCCTTTCGAGAATCTTCTCCACAGGTCCTTCAGCAATGTCATTTTTTGTGCACCACTCCTTTATTTTAGCCCTCAGTTCCTCCCAAAGAGGGAGACACTGCCCAACTGACGGCCTCTCAGCCTCAATTTCTTCAGCCATCGCCACGATCATTTTCACTAGCGAATGAGCAGCCTCAACGTGTCTCCAGAATCCAACATCCTGAATCACAGCTGCAACCTCCCCACCACAAACATCCAATAAGGCAACTTTACACGAATCATCCGATACAATTAGGTTCAGAATTCTAGAGCAGCTCAATAAATCATCCAGCATTGCAATAAAAGGAGACCAAATCTTTGAGATTTCACATTTAGGATGAGGCACTCTAATAAATCCAGCAATGTCATACCCTTGCAGCCTAAACCTGTGGAAACTATTCCTAATCTGCGGAGTGGAATTGATGAGGCTAGCAATTTTTGTACAATTATCACTTACAGTCTTAAACAATGGAAGCTCTCTATACAAGTCCTTTATCAAACTAAAGAATCCTTGAACCTGACAAGATAAATTGATCATCCAATGATTCTGGAGTTCTAAATTCCTCAATGCTTTAGCTTTATACTTATCTGAAACGACCCCAACACATCTCTGCACATTGCCACCACAAACCCCTTGGATAGTCTCCCACAGAACCTCCTCCGCATACTGTGATGGCACGGCTGCACCATCAACGCTCATGGCCTTCCGGAAAATGGCTGTCCTGTTGGGAAGGTTCACCGTGAACTTAACCAAACGCTGGCTCCCAACACCGGCCTTCCACCCATCACAAGCAAGCTGAAAGAATGCTGCATCAGAAATCCTAGCTTCTGAGTCCATCCTAGCATGGTCAAACTTGGATTCGAGCCTCGAGCTCAAGAAGTCCATGTTCAAGGCCGCAGGAAACCCAAGCTGGTTAAGGAAAGCCCTGAACTTGGGATGTTCAAGGCTTGAAAAGGAGACCACCCCACATGAGTCGTAAAACCAGTCTCCCAAAGCATCAAACGATCTCTTCACTTGACTCGTGCTCAAGGCCGGGCTAGGCGAGGAGCCCCCGGGGCTCTTGAGCTTCTTCACACTGCTCTCCAGCCGCGCCAACGGCCCGTAATCCTCCTTCCCGCCGGACAACTGGAGCGGCTTCAGATAGAGAGGCGGAGCAGGGAGAAAGCTCACCTCATTGGTAAGGAAACGCGAGGGATCAACCATGTTAAGCGGGCACACATCTAGGGAAGCATCAACGGATTCTTGAGACTGCAAGCATCGCTTGCGATTACTACTCTTGCGAGCGGTGGGCGAGGCCAGAGGGGGAAGCTGCAGCATTGAGTTGAAATTGGGACAAGTCCCCTTCTTGAGATGCTCGGTGGCAGTTCTTGACGGGTTTGATGCGGAGAAGGCGGCGTTGCAGAGAGTGCATTTCAGCTTCACGGCTTTGGGCGGTTTCATATCACTCTCCCGTATGAGAATTGGCTCGAGATGGGCCCAGTACCAAGCGCCTTTGCCCTTCACCGCCTTTGTACGGACGGCTGCGAGGCCTTCATAGCGCTTGAAAACCGCCTTCGCCGCCGCGTCTTCGATTGGGATTGAATTTGAAGCATTAGACATTTTGAAGCAGGCTTTAGTGGGATGAGTTCATCATTGACGTGGGATTGGGGGGGGCGGCGGCCGTCATTTTAGCCGCAGAGAGAGAAGGGAACAAGTGTACGGGAAAATGGGACAAGGGGAAGGAAGGAAGGAAGGAGAAGATACGGTGTGCAGAATCATGTAGAGAGAGAGATTGGAGAAATGGGAGATGATGATGGAGGAGTGGGTGTCTGTGAATGTAAATTAGAGTATTTAATTAATGTTTATAGAAGGTGGGTATTTTATTTGCTGATAAAGGCGCGTGTGAGGAATCCACGAATCAGAGCTTTAAGATTTGTCAAAAAGGTGGGGGCCCAATACAACAAGCCAATTAGATTCACTTACTAGTCAACTCTAGCACTCGTTTACTGACATGTCATCTATTTTACAATGGCTTCAAATTTTTCATGTTTCTAATATTATTACATCACTCATCACTGATTCCTTTAATTTGTATCTATAACTTTATAAACCTATACTAAATTTTATTTTAGTTTTTTATTTTATTTTTTAATTATCATCCATTTTAAAAAATTATACTCCTATGTTCCATACAAATAAACCACTGTTTTGCATGGATTTTAATACATAATTAATAAAATAAAAAAGAAATAGATTAAAAAGTGATTAAAATATACTAGTTGAGAAATTAGAAGTTGCTCTTATTATAAGACAACTCAAATAGCGAAAATGGTACTTATGGAATTATATGAGTATAATACTATAAATAATAAAAGTATTCAATTAAAATTTACTCCCACGTAAATAAATGTAACATCTTTTACCTCCTCGAGTTTTAAAAAATTGTCTGACTTAATAAAATAAAGTGGTAGAAATAATTAATGGAAGATGGATTCCTACTTTTATATTGATTTTATAATAAAATGTGAATGCAGTGTGGGTTAGTGGAATATATGGTTCAATTGCTAAAACTAGTAAAAGTGAAATTAGAATTATAATGGCAGACGGATGAAATATTCCATAAATATAAAGTGTATTGATAATCACCACTAGGGATGTCAATTCAACTCAAAACCCGTGGGCCGGCCCGAACAACCCGGTAATATGAGTGGGTTAGGGCCATAATTTTATTACCCGAATACAAAACGGGCTAAACTGGTTGGCCCGAATGGGTTGACGGGTTAAACGAGTCGGCCCAATGGGTTGTGAGTTTTAATTATAAAATATTAAGTTTTAGGGGTTTTTTTATATTTTTGAATCCTCAATTTTCATTCTACACAATCATTAGTTTTTTCACTCGATCCCACAATATCAGCTTTCAAGTTTCATTTCAACTCATTATTGCACCGATCCCACAATATCAACTTTCAAGTTCCATCTCAACTCATTATTGCACCGTTCTATCATCCGCCACTAGTGTCTTACCACTACCAAAGCCAAGATAAAATTAAGAACTAACCCATTAAAATCTTAATATATTTATCATTTTAATAATGATTCATGTAAGATATGATTTTTAATTTTCGTAAAGAATTAGTTACGAACAATGCCATAATAATGACACGAACACAAGCTTTAATTTATATTGTAGTTGATCAAGATGAAAGACTTCTTTTCAAGTACTCCCTCCGTCCCCTATTAGGAGTCACTCTTTGACCGGACACGGATTTTAAGAAATGTAAAGAAAAGTTGGTTGAAAAAGTTAGTGGAATGTGAGACCCATTTTTTTATATTGGTTTTATAATAAAATGTGAGTGAATTAAGTTAGTGGAATGTGAGACCTATTTACTATTTATGGTAAAAATGATGCGTGACTCTTAATTGGGGACGGACCGAAATGGAAAGGTGTGACTCTTAATGGGGGACGGAGGGAGTATTATTGAAGAAAACTATGAAAATTTGAAGATTTTATATGATTTTAAACTAAAAGGAAAAAAGTATCTAAAATTAAAATAATTTATAGAAGAAAATTTTGATACAAGAGATTATTTTCGAAAGCTTTTAGGCCCGAATAGCCCGATGGGTTAGCCCAAAACCCGACGGGTTAGGGTTAGGGTTGAAAATTCATGACCCGAAAAATCTATAACCCGAATGGCCCACACCCAAATAACCCGACGACCTGTGTAGGCTGGCCCTAACCCGAACGGATTAGCCCGATTGACATCCCTAATCACCACTACCATCATTTTGTAAACTTATAACCTTCAAGATGATTCAATTTGTGAATGAACTTCTGATCTTCAAATAACCAATGAGCCTATAATTTTTGATCAAATTATATAACGGCATTTATATTCTAACCTAGCCAACCTGTTTACCAAGTAGGTCCGGCTAAGCTGAGCTTAAATATATACTCATATTCATTTATGAAAAATAATTTTATTTGTAGATGATACTCCACATGTTTTAAGTATGAGAGAAAAATAAAAATAAATAAACAAAATTGGAATGAAAAATTAAATTTTCATAAATAAAATGAGACTAATTTAAATGGAGTAATCAAAATAAATTAGATGAAGTACAAAAAAAGTCCAAATGGATCTGCGGCAAGCTCAACCCAGAGCAGGAGCGGCCCACTTAATATATACGGAGTAAAAAAAAAAAGACAAATAATAATAATAATAAAAAAAAAGAAATTCCGTGGTAGGGTTTAACACTACCTTGTTGCCATCCCTGAGGTCTTACGCAAAACCGCAGTCGGCATTTGAATTGCGCCACAACAATGGCTTTTTGGGGTATACACTCAATCAATTCTTTATCTTTTTAGTTTCATCGTTTAATTAGAGCGTTATAGACAATCTACTATTCTTCACACTTGACAGATTTGTCTTTTTTGGACAATCAGGGATTGAAGTAAAACCAGGAGAACCGTACGTTTTGTCTGATGAGGAGAGAGGAAGGCTTCATGTGACTCAGGTTTGTCGAGTTTGAATTTGGCATTACTTTTACCTATCTACTGTATTTGTTTTTGCAGAAAACGTGTTTATTATTTTACTGTTTAGTTTCATATGTTCAAATTGAAGAGTATTCAGTTTAAAACTGTGAGTTTAATCATTGTTTGATTTGTTTCCAGGCCACATTAGGATCAGGGGCATCGACTAAGAAGAGCATTTTACAGTGTGAAGTGGGAGATAAAAAGCCAATTTACCTGTGCTCCTTGTTGCCCGATAAACTCGAGACATGCCCGTTGAACCTCGAGTTTGAGGAAGACGAAGAAGTTACCTTCTCGATCATTGGTCCTCAGAGTGTGCATCTCTCTGGTTTCTTTTATGGTGATGAATCTGATGACGAGGATGAATCTGATGAAGATGGTTATGGATGGTATCCTTTTAGTGTTGTAGCTAAATTAATTGGACTCCATATATTTGGTGGTATGACTATAATATTGTATTTGGCCCCTTTCTTGCTTTGCAATGAAACAAGCTAGATGGGTTGTCCGAAGAAAAGGAAGTAGCATTATTTGGTCTACTTTTGCATTCTTTTTTGTTTTTGTGTGTGTTTTTTTTTTCCTGTTTTCTTTAACTTGTGAAGCAATCTCTATGAGGATGATGCAGTGGGGATTGGTTCTGAAGATGAGGAAGGTTTTGACTATGATTCTGAAGATGAAGAAGATGAGGACTATTCTGAGGATGACCTCTGCTGCGAGTACCCCCATTCACCTGTTCGCAACAGTGGAGGTATTTTTTTTATAGAATATTCAACTTAATATGCTCTTGGTCAGATTATATTTAGTTTGACAATTAAGATGGGTTATTTGTTCTTAATAATCAGACATACACCTGCACGTTTGCACCTAGCGGCTGAATTGCGTTTCTGAGCAAGGATGTTTACATAGCAATAGTATTTTAGATAGGTCGTCAAACTGCTTAGAGTTTAATGATGTTGCAGTCTCGAGCTGTTGTATATAGCTCGAATGAGTTAAAGTTGAAAAAATTCGACCGTAACTATAAGGTTGGTAATACAAAAGAATTTTGTGCTAGGATGGCTGCTTGAGCTCGCCCCAGCTCCCTACCTAGTTGTAGAGTCAAGTGCACGTGGGGGGTGGGGATGTTGGACCAAGTTAATTGATTCCCCCTTGTGAAACAAGATGGTTGATATATTAAGAGAAATGTTAAAGGCGGCTTTTATTATTTGCATGAGAATTTCAAGGGTCATTTAACATTTTCATGTTGAAGGTGCTCCATACACAACTGAGTTTTTCATACTGTTTGATCTTAAAAGTTCACCCTAGGGGTTTAACTTTTAAGGGAAGAAGTTTTGCCTTTGACAGCCAAATGCATATGTTTTGAAATTGCTACTTAAGTCTGGAAGTCCTGATCTTGTTTCATAGATAATGCTGATCTTAGTTTTCTATGTAAGATTACCTCAGTTTACGCTTTACTGATTTTTCTTCTGTTTTCCGTTAATCTTGACAGTGAAAATTGAAGAGATAGTGGATGAAGGAAAGCCGAGTGAGGATAATGGCATATCTAAAAAAGCGAAGAAGAAGAAAACTGGTATAAATGAAAACGTCAACAGCCAGATTGTTCCTAAGGCTGGAACTAGTGTTTCCGTCCTTGAAAGTGAAGATGAAGATGGTTTTCCTGTACATGCATGTGATAAAAAATCTGAAGCAAGCCTAGATAAAACTGCACATGAAAGTATTCCTAAAAAATCCCAGAACAAGAGTGATAAAGCAGATGCTGCTTCTGAGAGGAACTTGAAAAGAAAGAGTGGTGCTGTAGATCAAGATGAACAACCTGCAAGGTAGGGTATACTTCAAGCGACTGCATTAGCTGAACTTGTGAATCTACTGCTGATTAGGATTCAGAAGGTTTTCATTTGAGGACATTTTTAAAAGTTATTTTTATAAGTTTATCTGCTTTTGCTATTTGCAGCGAAATTGAACCACACAGTTCTTCTGCCGAACCTGACACCACCAAAACTAAAAAACTAAACAAGAACAAGAAGAAAAAGGTAGTAGAGAAATTAGACAGTTCCATGGAAAATAGAAAATCAGATTCTGAAGTTATGGCAAAGTCTCCAGTACCTGAATTGGGAAGTGATCTCAAACCATCTTCTGAAAAGTGAGATTCTCCTCATTAACTCATAATGTTCCATAGCAAGTTGCATTGATTGTTTGTGATACATGTGCAGATGACAGATTATTTGTCTAAAGTACTTTTGAAGTTTATCAAAATTGCTTTCTGTATTCGATTCATGGATTAATACTATACAACAGAAACATGCATCACTAGACACATAGTTTCCAACTTTAGCTGCTGAAAGCCTGTACTTGTGTTTTGAGTTTCGGAGATGAAAGACTTTGTGCTTTTTACTGGGCAATTCATCTTTCATCACTGGCCAGTTTTTGGTTTGATGCATTTACTTGGTCTTAAATCCTGATGGTATCTCCGATATTAATGTCACAGGAAAAAAGAAAAGAAAAAGAACAAACAAAACAAAGTCCAAGAAAATGCACAGACTCCGAGTGCAGGAAAAGTAGTGGATAAAAATGAAACTGACTTGGAGAAACAAGTGAATGGAGGAGCATCGAAATCACTACAAGTGAGGACATTCCCGAATGGTCTGGTAATTGAGGAGTTGGCAATGGGTAGGCCTGATGGAAAAAGAGCTTCTCCAGGGAAAAAGGTGAATTGACAACTTTTTTTCTGATCTTTTTGAAAATGAGTTTGCACCTAAATATGCAAATGCTGTTCGTTGGGAGTGCCAATTGTTCTGTGTTTCACGACACTCTGATCTGTTGTTGTGTGCAGGTTAGTGTCCATTACATTGGGAAGCTGCAGAAAAATGGAAAAATCTTTGACTCAAACATCAGAAAAGCACCCTTTAAGTTTCGCCTAGGTACACCATCTCTTAAGAAAATTTGTTATCTATACAACATTTTGATATTTACCTTTTCCATTTTAAGTATGTTCATCATGGTGCAGGTATTGGCCAAGTTATTAAGGGATGGGATGTTGGTGTAAATGGTAACTATTGCTAAGTTAATGAATGCACGATGTTGGAAATATTTACCTGTTTCTATTATGTAATGAATTAAATTTATTTGAATGAGCAGGCATGCGCGTTGGGGACAAAAGAAGACTTACAATCCCTCCAGCTATGGGGTATGATATCTTCTTCCATATTTATATTGAATGATGTAGTACTAAAAATGGAAGGTTTGGTGACTGAAAACCCAAACTTTAGCCCTTCCCCACCACTGTAAGGTGGCCTAAAAGTGCAAAATTAAATTTATGAGAATAGAAACAGGATGAATGCGTGAATGTGCTTGTATTCATAGTGCCACCAAACTTGAACATCTAGATAATGAAATAGTATAAGAAAGAAGTCTGAGTGATGCACAGTTATAGAATTAGGAGGTTATTTGTTGCATAACAATAGAATCTTTAATTAATATTTGTTGTAATATGCAGCTATGGTCCCAAAGGATGTCCTCCAGCAATACCTCCCAACTCATGGCTGGTGTTTGATGTGGAGCTGGTAGATGCCAACTAAGCAACTCTACCTTGTATCATTAAATTTTGTTCTTTCACCTATGTCTTGTATTTATGGTGTATCCCAAGTTTGCGAATGATATTTTGAATTTAGGGTTTAAATTTAATGCATTTCATGTCACCAGTAAATCAGTAATAAGGAATTAGATGGCTAGAAAATATACTCCTACTAAGAAAAGATTACACGGATGGCAAAAGAAAAGATGAGAAATATAATCACATTATTAGCCTATGATGGAGTAATGAAAAAGACTGAAAATATTGAATTCTGCTCCTCTATTTCAATGAACGAAGAGATTAATTTTGAATAATACTCCTTTCGGCAATTGGTGTATGACATGGATTTTAATGTAAAATTAGTAAAGTAAGAGATGAGAGAAAAAGTAAGAGAGAGGAGAAAAAGTAAGTGAGAAATAGTGTTAGTGAAATGATGTGTAGGGTTATTATTTATTGAAAATTTTTTATAAATAAATATGCTCTATTTTTTATGGACGGACAAAAATGGTGTCACTTGCATTGGAAGGGAATCATGAGTAGATCTTCAGTGTCACTTGCATTTATTTCGCATTCATATCTCGTGCATTATTAAGAAGTTATACAGCTATCCATTCTTTTAACTTAAAGTTGCAAGAATTTTCGGAAAACTTCAATTTTTTTGTCAGGCAATAATAGATATTCTTTTCATTAGCTAAACCATCACCTACTGCTAATTTATGCCAATTTTTATGTTTTATGGCCATCACGCATCCATTCAATTTTTGCGCCACCTAACGATGAGTTGTTTCCTTATGATTTTTTCTTTATTTTTATTATCTCATTGACTCCCAAATGTCAACTGTACTATCCAAATATTGAAAAATCACTTGAACCAATAATCAGATAACCTAAGTACCTAACATTATAATTCAAATTAATCCATAAACTTTAGTGTCCATCTAAAGTTTTGATTGAACTTGGGCTAGCAATTTTGTGATTTCTTCCCACATTACCATGTTTCAATAATGATTAATGAATGTTGCATCAACGGTGTTCATATATAGATCTAAGACTCCACGTACTTTGATAGATTTACTTGACTAAGTCAAAAACTAACTTTACTAGTAAGAATTTGAAATTCTGCATAGGCATCGAGAAAATGAGCATGTGGGTTGTTAAGCACACTTTGATTAATCTATTACATAATCAATCAAATATAGTTAGAGGGGAAGCTCCAAATTGGTCAATAATTAATAAAATTGGATAGCTTTCACACTACACCTCATCTATTCATCTAAACCTTTGCAAAAAAAGCAGCTTCCTCAACACATTTTTGTTCAAACCAAAAGCCTTTATAAACCCCAAAACCATCCCCCCTCTCTCCCACCAAAACATCACAGTCACCTTCTCTATTCAAATACACCAATTATTAAATCATTCTTGATTTTTCCATTTAGAATAAAAAGATGGTGGTTTGGATGATTGAGTTGATAAGCCTAGCTGCATCGAATTCCCTTGCTGTTTTCTGTTTTTGCAATGTGTTAATCGCGATTCTTGTTGTTGGCGCCTCGAAAACAAGCTCCGAGTCTGATGAAATTGCGAGGCCAAGCCCTGCCATTGTTTGCCACAACCAAAGCTCAGATGCGAAAGAATCGTCTGTGAGCATTGACATGGATGAAGAAGCGGAAGAAGAGGAAGCAGAAGATGAGTTGAGAAAAAGAGTGGAAGAGTTCATCGAGAAAACCAACAGAGGTTGGGAGGCAGAAAAGATGATGAGATATACAACTTCTTTGATTCAATGACATCAACAATTCTTCTATTCCTCTGTTTTTGCATCAACAAATCAAATGATTTTAAGAATGGCCTTGTCATCATACAATTTTTCGGATGTCACATTTCATATAATTTCACCTAAATTATCACGATCTCAATTAAGAAAACGAACACAAATTTGAAGCAATCTAAAACAGGATTAGTTTCATAGGAGGAAAGAATTAGAGATTATTAGTAAGAATGCATAGTCGAAGGATTAGCTTTAATCAATTTGGGGATTGGATTAACATGGACCACACAAAAAAGTTGCAGTTGCACACATATTTATTAATGAGTCTCATATCAAATCTTTAAAGTAATCTCTTGCAAATATTGTTTATCCTACTCCACCTCACCACTAGTTCTGCTTTTCTATCCCAAATCTTATCTTCTTCTCTAAACTTAGTTATTAGTTCTGCTCTTTCCAATTAGAAGTAGTGTTCTGTTTAAATAATTAGTTTTTGACAATTGTATATTTCAACTTCTACGAAGATAATGCCATATTTTTCATTTAGCTCTTATTCTTGGTGAAAATTATTTAAAAAAATAAAATAAAAATAGTAAATTTACCCACACAATTTTTAATCATAAGTGTTGCGCGTGCATAATAAAGCAAAGCAACTCATTTTTTACACTTAAGCATGTGCAATGCAATGACCACACAATATTCTACTACTTTTCTTGCCAATGTTTCAATTCTCAACAAATTTAAGCTTATATTGCATTTAACAGTAATAATAATAAATGTGACAAGATAATTCAAGTCTTGACTACAAGTGATGATTCCAGTTTAATAATAATAATAATAATAATACATCAACTGATCAAAGTTACACACAACAAAGGTGATCAACCCTACAACAGAACCCTTCTAATCCTAACTTCCTATGAAAAATTTAACAGACAAATCATGCTCTACTTTGTAACGGGGGTCAGGACAGGTGAGCCTATAAAACTTCTACACCATATTCAAAAGCCAAAGATTCAAATACAGTAAAAACGCATACGCCATCAGCACGTTAAGTCATGGTTCTGCTCTCTAGATTCGTCACCGGTAAAAGATACATTATTACCAGGGTCAGCGATCTTCGAACCATGTATGGAGTTCACTGACGACAGGTTGTCGCCATGGAAGGAAACGGACGTAGTCAGATTCGCCTTTGGCCCACCGTAGGAGGCTTCAGAAATAGGGTTAGCGGGGATAGCCCCAAATGATATTGTTTGCTCGTATTTCGGTTTCTTAGGCTTTTGCTCTGGCTGCGCGTGGGATCCACCAGGAACAAAGCTGCCAATCACAATCTGTTTGGAACATTGATAGCTTTAGAAAACAATGCCAGTTCTGGACTTGCATCCAAATTGTAAGAAAAAGGATGTGTCTTCGCACTCAATTGTAGCTCGTTAACTTACCTGAACTGGGCTGGCTGCGACGAGCATGCCAGCTAGTCCTCCACCCAATACGCGCCCATCAGGGCCTGCCAGAGAGACGCTCAATCCACCTGATCTGCTTTTTGTCACTCCGTTATCACTAGGTATAAATGATCCCGTCAAAGAGAGGATTTCAAAACGACCCTGTAGAAAGTACGAAACTATAATTCAGTAATCCTCACAACTCAGATGTAAGTAACCAAATGAATTTAGGCCGTCCTTCAAACTGTATCACTTCACGTGTTTTTATGAAGTTTAATCGAAGGCAAAATGTACAACTGCTCAGAAGGCTCTCACCTCATAAGTTAAAGTACCACCAGAAGAATTTGGTTGACGTAGGGTGACATTTGAGATCGCACCATTTGCAGCCAGAAGGCAAATGGCTCGGGATACTTGTTGGGAAAAGGATATTATCTTCATCATGATATCCTGAAACGATATGAAAAACTAAAAGTTAGAATCTTTCAACACAGCAATATATCAGAGGTAGAATCTTTCAATCACATACATAATTGAAGATTGTTGTACAGCTGCTTCAAATATCTTTTGGTAGATGATACAGTTACTCTACTCTATCAACCAAAATAGTGCTAATAGCTTAATATCAATGTTTAACGTGTTTCTTCATAGGCACAGGACAGTTGCTGAAAAGACGTTTGATAAAGGATACCTCAACTCTCAAAACATCTAATAAAGGGGTGAGTACAAATTCACACTCAAATGTATCTGTGGTTTTTGCTTATTTGGAGTATGTAGAATACACTCGTTCCATTAAAAAATGTTTCAAATACAGCATTTAAATAATGAAACAATAGACGAGATCAAACATTTATAGTGTCATATGCTTCTCTTAGAGGGGCACAGCTGTTAAGCACAAAAAAACATGACAATATAACAGGATATACCTACTGTCCAAAAACATATTTAGATGGCTAATGTTGACCTAAAATGGAAATAGACACATATCAAAAGAAGATATGTGCTTTGAGTAAGTTAAGAGAAACATATAACATCCGAACATAAATATCAGTAAATTCCTTAGAATCTTCACCTGATTTCTCAAAACTAAATTTAATTGCTAGAATACCCTTTCTCCAGTTCTAAATACCACAGATAGCTAATTCTGTGCATCAGAAGTGACAATGCCATTTAGTTTTAATTTACATGGATATTATATGGAACTCTAAGTAACAGAAATTTGCCAATTTAGCAGAAGTATATGTTCAATAACAACAATTAGTACAGCAACCATTCAAAAGAAAATACAGAAACAATTAGAAGTACCTCGCCAGAGTTTACAGTTATCATGTGGGGAGTAAAACATCCACCAACAGGGTATGCCATAGTACTACCTACAATAAATAAAAAAGAATTTACTTGAGTAAAATGCACAAAAATTATTGGTGATCAATATGGTTCAATAGTTTATGAGCCCAATTTCGGAAATATCACAGAATCCCAAGAAACTGCTGATCATGCATCATATTTATTAGCTCAAGGGATGTCCCAAACACTGTCTCCTTCCAATTGAATCTGAAAAGTGTAGATGGCATGAAAGCAGTAGTATCCATATTTTTATTCAAGAACAAGTAAGAACAAATTTTGGAGTTATATAATGCAGCCTTGTTCAATATTAGCTCATTTTGCAGTAGGGACCAACTTAGAAAATAAACAAGAAACGATGGGAATGAATCATATTGAGATGTGTTTTGTAGTTAGACTTCTCCGCTTGCAAAAATCCTAACTCTTCTTAGACAGTATATACAGATCAGAATCTCAGTTTAGATCCACATATGTTACATCATCTCCTCATCATTATCATTTATTATTTCTTTCCATTTGTGCACACAGCAATTATTGAGTAAAAGACACAACCTCTGTCATGTCACATCAGATATAAAAAGACAACACCAGTAACAAGGATGATTCTCAACAATATTCCATTCCAATTTGCCCAGAGCATCAACCAAAACTGCCGCAATCCACATCCTGAAAGGGGTCCCAATTCTAAATTTGGATTCTTTAAATATGCTCTTCAACTTTAATCCCCCCAAAGAAAACATATGGAAAAAGCAAACACCACTAGATCTAACTACTCAACACTTTAACCAACAACAATCTCAGTCACCAATAGAAAAAAGTACCTGCATTTGCAAAATCCAGCTTATGCTTCTTCTTGAAAGAGTCAACCGGCCGGCCTCCGCTCTGCTTCCAACCCGGATAATCTCCGGTGAGCGGAATCGAGGCCGATATCGGCATAGGAGACAATGCCACAATAGAGCCATCTGGCGCGTACTTCCTTGGCCTCCCTCTCTTCTTCTTCCCATCCCCAGTGGATGCAGCCGCAGTTGGCGCTGATCCAACAAAGTTGCTGGAATTTTCAACTCTTGGCTCAACACTGTAGCTTTGAGGAGCTTCATCACCTCTTACTGTGATGCCTGAACCATTCATCCCTTCTTTTTCCTCCATTCATATACTAACAAACTTAAACCCTTGAAAAACAATTCCAAAATGCTTAGCCCCTAATCACAAGACTAATAAAGATCAAATCTTTTTCACCTCAAACACATGTACCAACAGAGAAAATCACATTCAAACACAAAATTCTTTGAAGAGTGAAGAATTGTACAAACACAAACATGACGCAGTCTGCTGAGACACTCTGTGAGTCTAGAAACAAAAATTAGGTTGTCTTAAAATTCAGAGATCAACACAGTACAGCAGAACTCTACTGCAAGAAGAATCTGTTTTACTGTGCGTTTTTTTGTAAAATTACGTATGCATAATACAAGCCATTGCAGAGCTAGAACAGAGTTACAGAGATGAAATGGAAAAATTAAATTTTGATGTCAGAAAAAAGGAAAATTGTGACTGAAAAAAATTAGGGTTTTTGCAAGAAAAAGTAGATGAAGAAAATAAAGTTGGAGAAAATTAAGAAATAAAAGGGAATCAATTTTAATATATTGAAAAATTAATTAGGTAGGAAGCAATATTTAAATTGCAAAATTCAAAGTATTAATTATGGTTGAGAAAATGGTTTCAGGTCCGTCTTGGAAATTTAATAAGTGACATTTAAAAAAATAACAAAGTTAATGAATTTGAATATAATAATAAAGGTAATTTTGGGAAAATGATAATTATTTTGAATTTAAAAATGAGTGTTTAATTATTTAAAGCTGTAAAGTTAACGTTGGAGCCATTCAACTTTCAACTCTGACCTGTTCTTTGTCTTTTTAGGTAAATAAAAGTCGACCAACTTATTACGAAATTCCTACCCTTGATTTTAGGGATAATTAACTTTTAATGTCACTGTATTTTTTGCTTTATTACGCCATATTAGTTCCCAGCTCATGTTTAGTGTATTTTTCACCAAAATCACTCCTTCTGAACTAATACAAAAATAACAGGAAAACAAAGTAGATCAGTGTTCATATTTTCATGAAATTACCAGACACCCAGTTTGACTTTCTCGATTACAAGTATAACTTCATATGAATTTAACTACTTATTATCCAATTATACCGAACCCAATCACAAATTTAGAATTGTGCCAAACTTGCTTGTTTGTTAGGAGTACTTTAAAAATCTTTTTCAAAAGTGTATCCTATATAGAGCATGCTATAAATATGATTTATATTAATTATACCCACCTAAAAAGGTGATATGCATAGTTCCACAAATCACTATAATATCTGCGGCTTGTTTTTTACCAGACAAGATACTACTTACAATAGTATCATAGTCCATAGATACACTATTATACACCAAAAGTATCTCTCATCTGCTTAGTCAAATGCAAATCTCTCACATGTTTGAAGATAATATTAAAAGATATAGGAAACTGGAAACTGGAAACTGTCAAAACAAAAAAGTTACTAAAGAAATGAATTAGGAATGATTCATGCAGCCTTATAGGATGGAAAAAGCATAATGAGATTCAACAAACCATTTACCATAGAAGTTTAGAACGTTGGATCGCTCCGAGGGGAAGAGCATTTAAGGATCTTAGTTCATGTCTACTTGTTCGCAGACTATGTACAAGAGAACAGAGATGGAATTGAATGTTATCATAGTAAGATATAAAAAAAATGAATACAGAATGGTAGCACTTTGCAAAAGCTCAAACTTACAATACTTGCATCAAGTTCACTAGATGTGATCTAGGCAGCACAAATCCGGCTCTCTTCTCCTCAAACGAGTACTCTATCTCCTCATTGACTGACTTAGCCGGTGTGATGGCCATTTGCAGTGTTGCCGATGGTAGGGGCTTCTGCATTGGCGTCATAGCCAGATGCATTGGGATGGACAATGTTGAGGGTGTCGAGGGTACTGGGGTTGCCATCGCTTGAGGCATTCTGTTCTCTACTTCGGCTGCTGAAATCATCTTAGAAGGAGTGCTGAATGGTGTGCTGTTGTTACTTGTGAGCATCTTTGGCCTCATGTCATTGTGTTTCTGGTTCAGGTCACCTAAAATATTTGTGGCATTCGACCTTGATGAGTCTGTGGAAGAAATGGGAGAGAAAGGCTTTCGAGTCATGGATGACTCTATTTCTCGACCATTTAGCAAGTTGAGAGAGTGCTGGCTTGCAGGAAGACCAGCCAAGTCCAAACCTCTCCTCCCTGAAATCAAGACACGGTAAACTCAATAAGAAATTTGAAGCAAAACATGTGGTTATAAGCAAATAATACATAGACAGAGATGTCTCAAACTAGTATATTCTGACACCATGTCTCAAATTGTCTCAAATTGTCTCAAACTAAATATAAATTTTGCTATTCTGTATTCAGTAGTAGTAACAAGAGTCAAATAAAATCTTTTCTGTGACTATACCAAACCATGGCAACTTGTGGCTAAACACTTGAATAGCAGAGAAACAAATAACCAGGATATCGGAAAAAAATTTACCAGTAGAGAGAGTTTGAAATCCGTCCTCCTTAAGAGAGTCATTAGTTACACGTTCACTCTTTTTGGCATTGCGAGTAACAGGAGTAGCCTTTGCTGGAGGAGGCATATCATGCCTAGGAGTCTGCAGCATATTTCCACCAAGAGAAAGTCTTCTGCTCGTCGCAGCACCACCACATGACAATCTAGCGCCTTTCTTTGCACTCTGGTTCTTCATAGGACTTGGTTTGGAACCATAAAGAGCCTCCTGCTCAGTAAGTAACTGCCCGTGAAGTTTCTTCTGTTCCTGTTGTTATAGCAAATAATACATATACAGAGATGTAACAAGGGCTAGAGAAAGAGAACGAATCATAACCACAATCACAGTTTTAGTTATTATCAATAGAAAAGCTCTATACCCTCTGCCTTTTGCGCTCTAATTCTTTTTCTTGCCGCAAAGTCATGTAATCTTCAAGCATAGAAAGCAGGCGAACCTAGACATAGAAGAGATGAATGAAAATAATGTATGCTTAATCTCAAAGTATTAATGAAAATAATGTTTGCTATGCTAGCACTTACACCATCATAGGTAAAATAGACTCCGTTCTCTTTTTCCCATGCAGTAATCTTTGAAGCCAATGTCTCCACCATTGCTATATAAACGATCAAAGAAATGTCAAAGTCTCATACATGAATATATTTCAAAGTGATTCACCAATCAACTATAATAGTCCCCAACAAAATTCCCACCATACCAGGTAGTTTGTTGACTAGAACACGAGCTTTTTCAGCACGTTTCAGAATAAGATGGGCACCTCTCACAGCACTATAGCGATTGTCATCCTACAAAAAATAAGGGGTGGCATTATAAGCAATCAAGCATTAGAACTCAAGAAGTAATCAGTAGGATGTTCTACAGGAGTCTAACCCTATTATACTCCTCAAGCCAGCTCTCCTCATCACATGCAGCCATCCACTTCTCAACCCTTTCAAGAATGTCTTTCCTGTTTAGAGCCTCTTCTCTAACTTTAGATATTTGGAGCTCAATTTGTTCCAGAACACAAGAGGCATCAATGGCTCCTGTTATTGATCAGAAAAGATAGATTCAACAGCTCCTCCTAATGAGAAAGAAGAACTGAAGGAAAAAAATGATTGTTAAGTTTAAGACATAGTACCAGATTCAACAGCTTCTATAGCCAAATCTACTGGATTATCTGAGTCTGGAATTAAATGTGTTTTCCTACAAATATCTTCAAGCTCTCCCCTCTTTTTAAAAACAAGCTCCTTCATTTTGCTTACTTTTAGCTCCTCCAGTCGTGAAACTTCAGCCTTGACCTGAATGATAGATTTTTGTGGAGATTTTAAAACCAGTTTGCATGTTGGAAACTTCAACTTCCAAATTCAAGCAAGATGTAACACATAGTATGAAAGAACATATCTCACAAACAAAAATCTTTAACTCACATAGTTGATAAAGTCGGCAGAAAGCATGCCAGGCTCTGTTATTTCATCTTCTGAAGCAGCAATATTACAGGTAACTTTCTGAAAAATCTGTTGCTCTTCAATTGGTGTATCCATCAAGTTCCAAAGCTCGAGTAACGAAGATGCTAGATCTCGTAACTGAATAGCATTTTGCAGTTAACAACTCGCTAACTTACAGGGAAATTATAGTACTAAAGAAAATCCTAATAGATCATGATATACCTGCTGCATTCTCTGTATTTTAACCTCCTGCATTCTTTGCATAGCAGTCCTCAATTGTTCAATGGTACCATTGCTGATGTCTTTTGAACCTTCAGGTTCCCCTAGACTTGGATGAATCTCACTGACAGTTTGCTTAAAATCCAAACCAAGCACTGAGCAGCCCAGGTACAAATAATTCAGGCGTTCATGAACATGCTTCAGACGTTCACACTGCAAGCAATCCAGGGCGTCACAAAACAATGGCAAGATAAGGATATGATATCTTGAGAAAATCCAAACCAAGCACCGTGCAACCAGTGTAAATAAAATTTAGGTGCTCTAGAACCTGCTTCAGATATTCTCATTGCATCTAGGGAGAATGTCAGGAAACATGAAAAAATCTTTTAAAATTAGTTTCATGAGTCTACCTTTTCATTTTGGAGTTCCTGCAGTTCAATATGCAACTCTTCAAGCTTTCTCAATGATAAATCAGTTTCATTCACTGCCACATCCTTCGAAGCATAACCTCCACCATATATTTCATTCTTGATACTCTGTATCTCACCATTCACCTCTATAAATTGGTTTTTCCTATCAGATTTCCTCTTTCTCATCTCTTCTATTTGTGGAAGTATTGCTCTCAGCTCAGCTTTCAAGCTTCCAGTGCTTTTATCAGACTATATGAAGAAAGATCATCCATTAAGGTAAAAAAAGAAAATTGAACTCTTTTGATGAATTAAAGATCTTTCTTTAGCAGCTAATTTGTCAAATCATATTTGACCCCATTGTCCTTATGAGTTTTCAGCATTATATGACCTCCCTACCACAACAACTTTGCTTCAAATGCGATGTGCGTTTGTATATGAAATCAATGATTAGTCTCGTCACTGAACAATGTGTTTGTATACCACAACAACTTATATAAACGCCTTCCAACTTTTTAAAACTTTCATATGGATTAAGAAATTATCATCACTGAACAATGATTAGTCTCGTCACTTGTATACGAAATCAATTTTGAGTTGGTACACTAAATAAGAAACACATCACTATTTAATAAGAAAACAAACACATCTATAAGCTTACCTGTCTTATGTGTACGGGAGGCTCACCTATGGAAGAGCAGATGGCAGCAAGCTCGGCCTCAGCATCAGCAATTGCTTGCCTCAGTTGAGCCCTACACTTGTTTGCCTGATCTACTTTTCTCCTGTACACCTCTAAACATTCTCGTTCTATCTCAAGCAACATTCTGTCTTTTTCAGTATTAGATTCCCCAACCTCCTCCCATATTATCTGACAGAAATAAGGAAGTTGGCACATGAACAATAGTAACAATTGATTTCTATTATATGAACAAGAAAATAATATGGCAAAGAATAGATGGAAAAAAGAAGATTGTCGAAAATGTAATCGGTAAAGTACCATAAGTTTATCTACCTGCAATTCATTCAGAAGAGTACCACATGTTGTTTCCGTTAGGGTAAGCATCTTGTTTTCACCTTCTGACATTTGAATCAAACTGCACCTGCAGATAGTAGCCAACCAGTAAAACACTGGCAAAATGAAATCATTCTATCTAACTATCACATTTTGAGTAGTTGTCGAACCTCCAACGCCAGCCCAGCTTACATAGGTCAAAAGGAAAGAGAATAATTCAAAAAAAGGATACACAGCGGTTCCAACAAACTACAAACAAACTTCTACTAATACCTAATGCCAAATCAAATTATGTCAATGTCTATGAATCGATTGAGCTACCAACCTACAATTCTCATGCCACCAGTATCGACGTTCATTACGAGTGATAACGAAGTAACATAGAATTATCCTAATTAACCAAGCAACAGATTTCCGAAATGAATTGAGAAGCTCAGTTCATCATAACTCCCCAGAAACTCATTTCATACGAAGAAAAAAACAAATTCCAGCACCGAATTTTAGTGAATCAATCAACAGAAGAAAGCACACAAAGGAGATGGAAGGAGGTTTAAGTTAAATCTGAGAGCGTACCAGGAAAAATAACCCAAAATCGATGAGAATACTTCCAATCGCAACAATTCTGTTGCAGTGGTGAAGATCTAGGACTTAATCCTGAGAAGATGGTGATGTATTTAAAATTCAGGGAGTGAAGAGTGAAAGCCAGAGAAAAATAAAAGATGGGGAATTGGGTATTGAAAATTTCGACCGTTGAATGTGTGAGAGGAAATGATATGAACGATGACAGAGCACATTTTTTCAAATTTCGAAATTAATAAAGATTATGTGAGTTAAATAGTTCGGGTATTGAGCCACTGACTGTGACCAAGAGTAAGTGACAGGCGGGTTCATCATGGGACACGTGTTGACCCCTGCTTGTGATCCGACATTTAGGCTGCCTAATGTTATTGCATGTTGATTCCATGAATTTTTTACCCCAATGATTAATCATTGTGTTGTTATATATTTCGATATAATTTATTTTATAATTTCAATACTACTGTGTAGTTAACTCGATCAGATTGTCTTAGCCCTTGTGAAATCAATCTCCAAGCAAACTTAGTCATTTATAAACTAAATTATGTTTTTAGTATTTGGTCAATTTATTCGACGAAACATGAATAATACATATTGAGTGAAGAGTATTTTAGGTAGAGGTTATTTCTAAACAAAATATAGTAGTAGTAGAATTTAACTTAAGTAATTGGTAAATTTTGTACTAATATTTAATTTTAAATAAGTTACCTAGTTTAGATCAAATTTATGATTTTCCTAAAATTGGAATAATTGGCCAAAATTGTTTAAATTAAATTGGTTTGAATAACATATTCGGGCAAAAAACTACATCAAATTCCCAATAGACTGGGGACACACTAAGTCTAACCCCATTCACCAAATTCCTTTTTTCTCTTTCTTTTATTTCTATCCTTTGTATTTTCTTTTCCCTTTTTAATTTTCATGTCTACTAGTACTAATTTATTACCGTTATTCAATTTTCTTTTATCAAATGTTACTATTTGTGGCCATTTTTCCACAAAAATTAGTTTCGAAATCTAACTCTCAATTTTCACTTTTGTCATTTTAATCACAATCATTTCTCTAAACTCACAATTCTTAATCTTGCACTTTTTCATCTTCATCATTCCAAAAAATCTCGTTTTCTGTAATATGAGTGGCTTTTCAAATTGATTATATCCCTCTAGTCGAATTCGGCTACACAAATTTAAGTTTTCTTTCTCAAAATTATGATGCAGCACGTACGTTTGAATCAGCCAAACTTCTCTTGACCAAATATGGTTAAAATTAATTACATATTAAAACTTTTATTATATAAAAACTAAGGCTAAACTAGAGTAATATAATTAGATTGGGAGCCTACATTATGTCTCATATTTATAGAATTTATTGTATATATATAGTAAGTAAGGTTAAATTAGGAAATCAATGAAAGCCCTTAAAAATAAAAAATAAAATCCTACAACTTAAATTTTATATAATTTTCTCAATTTAAATGATTTTTTTACAATCATATAGCAAATTAAAGAAAATTTTACGTGGATTCTAAAAAATCTCAATTGCAAACGTTTTGATGAAAAAATGGCCCAAAAATATATTTTCAATATTTATATATCGACTTCAATAATTTTCTTCGTTGCATTACTTTGATGCCCTTAGTCAATGTTTTAATGGCGAAAAATTGCAATGTTTAAGTGTGTTTTTTGAATTTGCAAGCAGTTTTATTTTAATATCCTAAGTCCAGTACATGTAATGACCTAAGTACATTGTATGCAATGCCAATAAAATTTGCGAATTTTTATTACAATTATCAATTGAACTATTTTACCACTTAATGCCCTATTTACATTGTATTACGGCCAAGCGAAAACTCTAGAGCTCCACAATCCATTTTTTTATCTAAGGATTCATAATTATCATTAATTTAATCTAATTAGGATTATTTTAACCCTACGCTAAGTACTAATATATATTTTAATCCGCATATACAAAATAGAATAGTTAACTTTCTCAAGAGAGTAGCGAACGAATAAAATTAAAAGATATGTATAGGAGTATTAGGCATTACAATTTCATAGAAAACGTTAATGCATTCAACCAAATAATTCATTATATATACGAGTAGTAGTGAAAAGCAAATGGCAATAGAAATATATGGCCCATATAATATGGGTTATTTAGTGAACTTTTCTCAAACTAAAGAAGAAGAAATATTTCCACTTTAGTTTCTGTATATTGACGATGATAGAAAAACGTACAATGATCAAAAAGGAGAGAAAAACAAAAAACATATGGAGTAGATGTTAACAGGAAATTAAAGAAAAGAAATCCACGTGTAAGAATGATGAGCAAAGAAAGATGTAGTTGAGAATGAATTATTAGTAAACTCAAAGTCCCGATTTGTAGGTAACACCTGTGTCTTTAATCCATTTGTCCTTATTGACAAATTTATCAACCGTAAACTTGTTCACTTGTTTTGCATCAAGGTTGAGCTTCAAACCCTTCCAATTAACCCTCTTCTTGGTGACGGCTCCCGGCCCCCAGTTTCCGTACTCGGCATAGAAGATGGTATCGGGGGCCGAGGTGCCAACCCACGGGAGCCACCCTTTCGGGTCGATGAAGCCTTCCATCTTATTCTGCAAGAAAACGGTCGTGGAATAATTTTTCCACGGCCGGCCTAAGAAGTTGTTGACCCCAGAGAGGTTGGCCGCGGGCCTAATGATGCAGTTTTGGATGGATATGCCCGTGTTTTGGTTGGGGTCGATCTTGCCCTGCGCGGTGATGGTGTTTTGTTGGCCTTGCATGGGTAACTTTGGCATAATGTTGCAGTTTTGAATCACAACCGCGGAGTTTCCGAATATGAAGTCCACAGTGCCGTAGATGTCGCATTCGCGGTAGAATTGGCGGTTCGAGTGCGGGTAGAGCGTGTCTTGGAACGCATCCATTTTGCAGCGATAGAAGACCGATTGGTCGGCCGTCGACATCAGGGCCACGGCTTGATGCTTGTTTGCCCCGGCCGTGTTCACGAACCCCATGTCTCGTGCGATGAATCCTTTCCCGGTCACAGCTATATAAAAAATATTAATTAATTAGTTTAAAACGAACCAGACCTATTTTTAATAGATGAATGAATATAAATTTAAAAGCCGTGCGTGTGCAGTACCAAAGGTGGCCGTCTGAAAAGTAGGAGTTCCATCGATAAAATTGAGGCCGCCGGAGACAATAGTAGCATCCTTGCCATCACCAACCATCATAACATTCCACATCTTCTTCTCGATCTTCACATTCTCAACATAAACACCCTTCTTCACGTATATAACAAACCTCTTCTTACTCTTCTCCGGCACCTTCTTCAGCGCCGCCGCGATCGTCTTGTGGTCCCCGCTCCCGTCTTTAGCCACCACCGCGTCGAACTTCAATTTCGCGCTTGGCGTCTGAAGCAGCCTCCGGTCCCTAAAAGACAGCCACTCCCCGGGGGAGGCGCTCATGAGGCGGCGCCTCCCTATGCCGCCGAGCGCGTCGATGGATTCCTCGGCGGCGGTGAGGAAGGCCAGGGTGTTGCTGGTGAACTCCGTGGAGTTCCTGAGATGCTTCTCCGCGAGGGAGCTGAGCACATCGGAGGAGGCGCTGAGCTCGTCTATGCACGTCTGCTGATACGTCCCCGCGGAGCTCAGCCACGTGCGGAGGTCGTGGAGCCCGGCGGCGGCGGAGATGGAGTCGTTGAGGTGGTCGAGCGCCAGGACGAAGAGCTCGTGGCAGCAGTCGACGGCGGCGAGGGTTTTTTTGTCGGTGATGTTGAGGGACTTCACCGCGTCGTCGAGGAAGGCGGTGGAGGCTTTGGAGAGCTCGTCGATGGAGACTTGGAGGGAGAGTTTGTAGAGGTCTTGAGGGGTGACGTTGCGGGATTTCACGAGAGGGGAGAGGCTGGTGTAGCAGGAGTCTGGGTAGAGTGTGGTGGCGCAGGAGGCCTTGAGGGAGGTGGACACGGTGGGGGACTTCTTGCTTCCGTTGTCTCGGGTTTGAGTGACGCTGACGGCGGTGGCCACCACGACGGCCACGAGGACCATGCTGGATAGGGCGATGATGGTGATGCGTCGCCGCGTTTTGCGACGCGCCACCAGCCTTTCTTGCTCGGCCTCGTTCAGCTTGCCGTAGGGGTTGAGGCTGGCCATGCTTTGTTTTTCTTTTTTCTTTTTTTTTTTGTTTTTATGGGAATGAATGAATGGTTGAAGCCAATGTTTATTATATATACACTTCACTTGAACAATTTTGGCATTGAAGAACGCGGAGAGTTATATTACGTGCGAGGCACCATTTTTTAAAGGGGAAGTGGTGCTCTCGTGTTATAATGTGAAGGAATGTTTGTTTATTGATTTAATAAATATTAAGTGTAAGGTCAAGGGGGTTGAAGTGGATTTATTAATTATTCTGTGAGGGGACCACGTCTTTAACTTGAGAAGATGCAATGTGTTGGGGTATCACAAATTCTCTTTTTTATTCTGAAATTATATGCTCTATTTTTTTGTTACATTCGCTCTCATTAAATGTAAGACAAGAGAAACATCCAACGTAAATTTTGTTTATTGTAATTTGTAATAGCTTCAAAAGTCAAAACCATATCGAATAGACAAAACACAATTGAATAGTTAGTCGCAATATATATAATCAAGATAAAAATAGTTAATGAATTCCAAACTTAAGACCTTTCCCTGTTTTGTCTTTGATAATGTATACTCCAAAGCTAATCTAGAATATTTCGAATTCTTCGTCTCACTTTTTATTCCCGCTCAATTTTATTTCGATATGATGTTTTTAGGGATATACCCCAATAGGGTTTACATTTTTTTTCTTTCAAAATATAGGACTCAATAGGTTGCCCTAATGGATTAGAACCAATACTTCAAGATTAGCTAATTAGTATGGGGCTATGAGGCCAATAGATAAAAAGATGATTAATTTGTACATTACTGTTTGGTGCATAAAAAAAATTAAATAAAATAAAAACAATGAATGATTTGGTATATTAGATTATTTGATATATTAAATTGTAAACTGACATTTTGCCCTAAATTTTTTTAATATATTTATTAAAATTTATTAAATTGTAAACTTACTCGTCGAGTAATGTTAAAAATTTAAGAGGAAGCCAAAACACCTGAAAATGAGCTAATGGGTCAACTTTATACACCGTCCTTAGAGCATCTATAATAGTGGATTAGCGCGTGGACTATCGAGTCTTGGACCGTATTGAGCTGGTCCGCCCAGCCCAATTCAGCCCAACAATCAATCTTCTCCAGCAGAAACACAAAATTTAAAAATCCCTCGGTTTATCGTATTTCAAGTGAAATTCCGCATAAATTTCCATTACCATAATTCTGAAGAATAATCTCCAAGTTAATTAATGGCTATTCAAGGGCTTTCAGTGTTGTTGATCACGCCCATTTCTTCAGCTGCAAAACACTTTGAAGAACAGGGGTTGAATTTCAATCCACCGAATACCTTTTTGGGCGCCAAGCTATCGACTCAGCTGTCAAATTTAAGTCTCGTTGCTTCGAAACGACGTAGTTACGCTGTCGCCACCATCTCCTTCAGTTTGCCCAACACGTAATACTCAGTTTATCGTATGAAAAACCATTATTCTGTTCCGTATTAAAAGCAAATTTGATGTGTTATTTTGGTTTTTGCAGAAAGACAGAGGGGCTTAATACTGATAAGAAGGCCAAGTAAGATTTTTTTTATGTTTCTTTTTTGTTAGATTCCCCTTTTCTTGTTGCAATAAAATAACTTGTGCGAATTAGTATATTTTAATGTGGCTGTGGGCATTCTTGTGATTCTGTTGCCCTCCCCCAACAATGGTGATTGCAGATGGTCAGCAAGGTCGATTAAATCGTTTGCTATGGGGGAATTGGAGGCGCGGAAACTTAAATATCCGAATACTGGGACGGAGGCTCTACTCATGGGCATTCTGGTTGAAGGTCTGCCTGCTATTGTTTAGGATGAAATGAAATAAACATATTGCAGCTCTATTCCAGTTCTTTAAAGCTTATATTTGTGTTCAAATCTGAATTTTTGTTGCTAAAATATGCTTTGCTCTTAGGTTGTTTCATATTCATACCAAATACTATAAATTTTCTCAGGAATGCGGATATGGAAAAGAATCTTATTTTGTTTATAAAGCTGGTAACTGTTTGAATCCTTGAGAACTGCTCACTCAACAAAGCCTTTTATTAGTTTAGAGCCAAATTAACATATGTGCTGAATGTAGATCATGATGCTCAAGTTTGATCCTGCAGGGACCAGTTTGGCAGCAAAGTTTTTGAGGGAGAATGGTATTACACTCTTTAAGGTGCGAGACGAAATTGTACGATTGATAGGGAAATCAGACATGTATTTTTTCAGTCCTGAGCATCCCCCGTTGCCTGAACCAGCCCAAAAGGCTCTTGACTGGGCAGTTGAGGAGAAGCTGAAGTCAGGTACTAGTACCAATTTTCTTCATGGACTGTATCATTTATAAGTTTGTCTTTGAATAGTGGACTTCTTTCATATCCTTATCTCATCGTCGCAGTCAAATATCTATGTTTTTTCAATTTCATTCCTGATTTGTTCTTCACCACATTTATGTAGGGCTATTTTTCCACAGAAACTTGAGTAGAAGATATTATATATTGATCTTCTTATCTTTCTTATTGATGTACTTTTTGAATACTAGTGCTCGAAATTTGGAGTTTTTTTAGGGGAATAAACAAATACTGTACCTGATAGTAATGATTCAAAGTACTTGTCAGGTTTACCAAGCATCTATATGTGATTGAATCCCAGTTCGGTCCCAAACCCATCAACCAATCACCCCTTAATGTGTTTAAGTGGAAAAACTCTGCATGGTGGCTTACATAATAATTTATCGTTTCCACATTTGGCTCATTTTGTAACGTAGTGCTGCAATGGAGTATTTGGCCTCTTATTAGTGAATATCTTGAGGCATGGGAAAGGGTTTGTGGTGCAAGCTCACTTTGATCATCAATTAGATGAAATGTTAGTGAACTATACCAAGTTGAATGTTAAAAGAGCATCCTCTAACTTGAAGTACTGTTGACAACAACAACCAATAGTTCATTTGAGTCTTTATTTGATCACTAAAAATGGTTCCTAGTATTCCTACCAACTAATCAACATTGAATCTGTATTTAATTGTATGTGCTTGTCAAAATAATGTCATACGTGTTATGCAATGCATAGTCTTCGTTCATAATGCTGTCGTATTCATGCTTTCTTTTTTTATCACATCATTGTAGAAATTCATATATACTACCATTTCTCTGCTGTGTATTATTGTCTGAATTTATTTTCTTCTCTTTAAATAAAAGGAAATACTGTATACTAGTATAATTTTATATTTTGTTGTCCTTTGAGAAGCCAAGGCCTACAGGGTTTTGGTTTTTTGTCTTCCTATAAAAACCAAAAAGAGAAAGAAAAAGTAACTTTTTTTTGTTGAAAAGAAGAAATTGCAAAAACCAAAAAAAAATGCATCGAACTGTAAGTATATCTTAGTGCATAGAGTTTTCTTTTACGAAGAGAGAAATCCTCCCACAGCACTAGAAGAGGAAAACATTAGCAAATGAAATGAATATAATAACCTTTGAAATTTTCTGAGTAAATCCTCTCACAATTCCAAAAGGAGCAGATGACCTGATATCCAAATTGCTCTTAGGTCTGCAAATTTGATGAAGAATTTGGATTTGGATGTAACCCAGAATCGGCTAAATGAACCCTAAAAACCTGATATCTGTTTATGTCACACATGAAACTGACTCGCACAAGAAGAAAGAAGAAACTTCTACCTGAGGTAAAAAATAAATATAAAGCACAAGTTAGGCATCTCCTTACGATGGAGAATCACAGAAGAAGAAAGGTTGATGAATTGGAGCTTGGATTGGGGATAGTTTTTAGACAGAAACTTTGAGAGAATGTTTTGGCAAATTTTGATATTCTGTCATTTGATTAGTACATATCCTGAATTCATTGAAACCAAAACTGGAACTAATCGTTTCCCCTCATTTTGTGGAACTAAAAGAGAGCCTGAAAATGGCTGCATTTTTTCAATCACATGCCAAGTAAGAGGAAGGTGATATGGAAACTGATGAATTTGGGCCTTCAACACAGCATTGGTCCAGCTTGAATTGGAGTGCTGTAATCCACTGACTATAAAAACTCCTCCTCCCCATTGATCTAGAAGAACAAGGCCATCTCATTAAATATTTGTGGAAGCAATTTATGTGGGTGCTACTTGGCTCAAAAGGCACTATTTATATTATATAATGATTTCTCTTTTACTTCTAGTTAGATTTACAACAAAACCTAGAAAAGGTTATTAGTTGTCTAATTAGAGTACCTCTACAGGATAGACTCATTAGAAATTTATTCCATCAGGATGCAGATACCCAACTAGCTTAGCTCTTTTTCATATTCATTATAAAATAATATCACCCAATTCTCTCGATCCAGAGCTGCTGATTTATCAATCCTGACCCATATTCATCCCTCAGGTACTAAGTTTGGGTTACACATGGAATTAAATAGGGGTTGTTTAGATGTCATAGAAGCCTCGTGTAGACTTGGAGTCAGTAGTTGAAATGTACTACTGTTGATTTATGGATTTTGTTTTAAAGACATAGTGGAGTAATTTGCAATCCAGTATTTTTCGAGTTTAGCTGCATTTCCTGGTTTGAAAATATATACAACTCTTTCACACTTAGGGGTGAGAAACTTGTTTCTCTCTCTCTCTCTCCCCCCTCCCATGTTTTCTCTGTTCAATGTTTACTACATAAACACATGTTTGTATAATTGAAATTGGCTTGGTTTAATAATTTGTTGTCTTGATAATATTAATGTTAGACACTAAGGGCGCATTTACTTTTAGTGACAAGATCAATTGATAAAACTCATCCATTCCAATCCACTGTTTACTTTGATGGATTGATTAGTCTTAAGCTTGTTTGACTATTATATCATTTGAATACTTAATCCTATATTTTATCAATCTATCCTATCATTCAAAGCAAACATGTTTACTTTGGGTTATAATATGGATGGATAAAAATAATCCATGCTAATGTACCATTTACTTTTATAGATTGATTAATTTTGAACTTGTTTGGCCATCTTATCCTTCAATACTCAATCATTTGTTACATAATCTATCATATTACTCAAAAAAATGGCCTCTAAGGTTATGCTGATTCCAACCTTGCTCTTATGTGTATCAATTATGCCAAGTATTGATTAAAACCCAATCTCAATCTTGAATAGTTCGTGCAAATGCTATGAGAAGGCAATGCGGTATAGTTAACTTTCACTTTTGCTATATTCATTGGTTATAACTAAAATTAGTTGAATATGCAGGCGAAAGCGGTGAAATAACAGTGACACATATACTTCTGGGAATTTGGTCACAAAAAGAGTCTGCAGGCTATAAGATATTGGCTGGATTTGGTTTTGATGATACGAAGGCTGCAGAACTAGCTAAAAATGTAGGCTAAGAGTAATATTTGAATATCACAAAATAACTCCCCGTCACTTCAGTTTCGTTCACTAAAGCTGATCTCATTTACATGCATGCAGATGGATAAGGATACAATTTCGAGCTCCAAGTGACCTCTTTAATTCGTCTGAGAATCTTGAAACATTCATTCAGGTAAATTTGAAAGGGATATGGTTCTTAGCTGAATGACATCGATTTATCGGCTAATTTAAACAGGAATAGTGCTTATGAATTTTGATTTTCCCAATAGACACTTGCAAACATTAGATGTCACCATTGATAGACCCGTCTGCAATATGAATTTGTATCTGTAGCTGTATGACGGATAGTCATGTTTTCGCTTTGGTGGGTGTATTTTGCTATAGGAAGCTGAAAAGATTAACATTTTATTCAGGTATAAATGAAGGCATCGTTCAATTCATTCATCAACTGTTTGTTGCTAGTTTAAGTGTCTTGTAACCTTTCTTCCCCATTGTATACATGAAAATTAGATGAGAATGACATTCATTACCCTTCACAATGGTGCATGTGAATTAATTTGTTAGTTGCCAAATAGCTATATGATCTCTTAGTTTCTTGTTTTTGAAATATACTAATGGCTATTGCTTGGATGATGCTTGCTTTCGAACTGAATGAACGTAGACTGTTTGAGTGTTCTCCGTATTCTAGCTTTGATAATTTTCTAAATCCATTACTCCTTTTGTCCCATCTTAATCAAAATGTTTTATTTGGCACAAGAAAATAAATAAATAAAAGTTATTTAGTGAATTAAATGGGATGATCATAAAGTATAGATAAGAGAGAATAAAGTTGAAAAAGAATAAAATGTAGAGATTAAGATAAAATAAAGTAATGAGATAAGAAAGAATGAAATATAAGAGAATAATGTACTATAGAAAAATAAACGTTAATACTTTCATAAAAAATTCTCATTTTGCTATAAAAAATAGTTTCAATGTCCAAAATGTTTATCTTTCTTATTTTACCTACTTTTACTCCCTAGCTTTATCATGTTTATCCACTTTTTCTTTATTTTACTTTACCTATTTTTTCTCATTCTCTCTTACTTCACTAATTTCACATTAAAATCCGTCTCGTCCACAAATAAGACTATATTTTATAGAAGAAGGGGGGAGTATTTTTGTCAAAAGGAAATGGTCATTTAACTTTGTAGAACAGAATAAACTCAACTAAATTGAGATGGAAAAATTAGAGTTTTAACAATTAAATTTGTGAAAATGAGACATCCTCTAACGGGAGAATTTGAGCAATAATTACAAGGGAGATTTAATGATAAGATCTACGGTAATGATTGGGTGTGTGAATCTTGTGATCCAATAGGGATGTCCACGGCATAAGATGGTGGTACCTCACCTAATAAAGGGCTGCTCTCTTCCCCTTTCCAACATAACGATAATCCAATTTCCACTGTCGTAAACGAAAACCCACCCACTGCACAAAACAGATTAAATTAATCAACAAATTTCAAAGATGAAGGATGAATTCCAGTTCAACATAAAATTGAAGAGAAAAACGCAGTAGAGAGAGGAATTACCTAAGAAAATGAGGAAGAGAATATCAGAGGTGGTCAAGAATCCGTTGAAAGCGTAAACAATGAGCAAGATGAGAATAAGTAAAGTTGCAAAAACACCCACCACAAATTGAGGAATAGAAGCCGCCTGTCTCATCTTTCTAACCTTCTTCCGGAATATGTTGCCTCCTCACCTACAATTTAAATACTAGTAGTACTATCATATTTTTAACAAAGCAACAATAATAGTGTATTAATGAGGAGTTGTCACTGTCTCACTGTCACGTTTTTCATTTTCAAACACTACACATGATATACGTGTAATATTATAATCCCGTCCCGTTACATTAATTAACATAATCTCGATATGACCAAATTTATTTAAATTTATGTTTAATTACTGAGCTATTGATCCGTTATATCAAAAAAATGTCAAAATTTTGGTATTTTCACGGATTCAAATTGCAAAAATTATGAGTTTGTAGTTAATTTCCTACAAATTCAATTTCAATTTTAGAAAAAACTAAATTCGTAGAAAATTTACTACTAAAAATTTAAATTTATGGTAATTTTTGGCCCAGTTTTAAATATATGAAAATACTAAATTTTTAGGCTAATGATTTTGATTATGTATGGAAGGTTTGGTTCTCGTCCGTTTAGGGCGCTCCATCGCTGTGCCTTGTCGAGCATGGGCTGGTCTTGTTGGGCTTGATTCATGGTGCAACTGATGGAAGGGGCGAAATTGGACTCTCGTGATATGAGGGCAATGGGCCTTCATAATTTGTCAGTTTAGATATGAAAGGATTAATCGTAGAAACTGAAAAAGGTCAACACCTTTTCTTTTCTGTTTTGCCCGATCCTGCGTATTCAATTATACCTTTTTCACACGGATAACTCAATTATAGTACTAGTCCATTTGCTAATTTAATTTCGTATGAATATTCCTTATGATTTGCCCCTCAACCATCCCCAATTTACTTTATCACCTTTTTTTTATGAAAAAGGATCCCGTAATTTGGCACTGTACGGTGATGTGCACCAATATTTAAAAAATGATAAAATAAAAAGAACATGAAAAATAAGATATAAATGTCAATTTCCTTTGTTTTTGTTCGTGTGCACAACACCATACTCCATACACCATAATCATCTTTTCTCGTTTTATATAGATCTAGTTAGATTTCGTGTATGGAAAAGGTGATTTATTTATAGCCCTTTCACCTTTATTTTATTAAGAGTAAATATCAATTTTGATCTAAACATATGAACAAAATACGAATTTAATCCAAAACAGTCACTTTTTGAAAGACATGTCTATAACAAACAAAATTCTTGTCGGAACGGTCCTTCTTTGATGTATCCGTCCGTCAAAAAACTAACGGCAATGCCACTATGCAATTAGTGTTGACCGTTAGTGTTTGACGGAACCATCATAAAAAGGACTACTTCGTAGACATTTTTATTTGTTATGGACCCGTTTTTCATACAGTAATTCAAATTCGTATTTTGTTTATATATTTATGACCAAAATTGATGTTTACTCTTTAATTAATTAACGCAAAAGCGTTTTGAATGTCCCCGAAGAATTTATATAAAATTACTTGATCTATTTATTTATTGCTTTCAAGAAAAATATGGAGTATTAATTTTTACTAATCATTCATGTGTAGGGATGATTTGGGATACAGTACTGCAACGAAACTAGGGTTATTAAATCCATGGATTAAATTTGGAATTGATTTCAGAAGAGATGAAATATAAACACCGATCCATTAACAAATAATATCAGAAACAAATAGTTTTATAAAATCACAAAATATGTAGAGCGCTATAATCAATTGTAAAGTGTTAAAATCAAATCAAATCCTATTTATCATCTTGTCCGATTTGCAAAGAGGGTTTTGTTTCTGGATAGCAATCTTTCCTTCTTCCTTGAAATCAACGCCGCAGCCATGCGCCTCCGGCAGCCGATGCACGCCGCAGAAACCGGCCCCACACCGGCACGTAAACCCTAACACTCCAAGTCTCTTCTTGCACACACTGCATCTACTCCGCTGCGTCGTCGTCGAGGCTGCTGCTGCTGCTGGTTCGCTTTCATCAATCTTTAGCGATGTCAGAGAACCGCCAATTTCAGTTATCGTCTCTTTATGCGCAGTTGCGGCTTTGAGGAGGTGGCGTTTGTAGCACAGCGAGCAGAGGCCTTTGTTCTCGGCGGTGCCGAAAAAACCGCAACCGCCGGCGCAGGGGCGGGGCGTTTCGTCGGCGATCGAGGAATCCATTCGATTCGAGTAATTGTATCAATGTGGATCGATGATTCTCTTGTTTTGATGTTTGTTTAGGCTTGGAATTAATCAAAAGAGTTATCGATATATATAGAGGAGAGGAGGCTATCAATGTTTACCATGTATGGCTTCTAATTACCTTTTGGAGATGGATATGCAGTGCTAATTAGAATTTTACCATATATACTACCCAGAACTAGGATTCAGATTAACTCCAATCTATTTTAATGCCTGTATATTCGTATTATTATGATACGAGAGAATAAAATCCCTATTTTATGTAATTAATTAAGAATAATATTTTATTTATAATATACTCCTATGTTTATCGATTATGATAAAATCATATGTTGGAATTAGTAGTTTATACGTTCCAAGACATTGGAAGGATACTTTTATCTTCTCTAGGGAATATGTCATTAGTAGAGTATGTTTCCAAGTATCTATTTCCTAGGTACATTTAAGTAGTCTTCTCCTATATATAGGAGTGTATTTTGTACTCTAAAATAATTAATACAAAACAATGAAATACAATTCCTAGTTCAACATGGTATCAGAGCAGCTTTTCGATCCAAACAATCCAAAATTTTCTTTTGAACTCAGATTTTTGAAATCATCATCGTTCTACCCTTCTCAAACCTTTCAACCAAAATCCGGCAAAAGTCCGATCAAATTCAGCCTCTCCTACAGCCAAAAACAGTCAGCCAAAATCAAGTGAGCATCAAAAAATGTCCAAAACAATCGAAACAGTAAACATAGGGATCAAACTCGATGGGAGAAACTTCCCAGTTTGGTCTCGGCTTATGAAAGCAGCCATAGGAAGCCGGGAGAAGCTGGAACACATCGAGGGGGACTCACAGCCGCCTCCCGACGACCTGAAATTCAAGCAATGGCAGACCGACGATTACACAGTATACTCTTGGCTTATTCAAAATATGGAGCCAAAATTAGTGATGCAATTCGCCCAACATCAAACAGCGAAAGGATCTGTACTTGAAAATGACCCTACCATTGCGATTTCGTGTCAAGTAAGAGAAATCAGTAGACATAAAGATAGGAGATGGATTTTTGATTGTGGAGCTACTGACACTATGACATTTGACAAGTCCGATTTTGAGTCTTTTCATAAATCCCGAAGGACACATGTTGAAACAGCTAATGGAGAAATCTCACCAGTCGAAGGAGCTGGCACGGTCCAAATATCCCCAAATTTGAAAATCTCAAATTGCTTATATGTTCCATCTTTGACTCAAAAACTAATGTCTGTCAGTCAAGTTACGAAAGAACTAAACTGTGCTCTCCTAATCCAGTCTAAATTTTGTGTTCTTCAGGATATTCGGACCGGGACGATTATTGGGCGTGGCACTGAACGTCACGGGTTGTACTACGTGGACGAGGAAGCTCAAACTGGCAGGGTGATGTTGACTCACGGAGCTACAGAACGGGATGCATGGCTGTGGCATAGGCGGTTAGGACACCCGTCATTTAGCTATCTGCACACTTTATTTCCCTCATTTTCTAAACTTGAGCATCTTAATTGTGAAACATGTGTGTTGGCAAAAAGTCATAGACATTCTTTTCAATCCAGAAATACGAGGGTTGACTCTGTTTTTTCCTTGATTCACTCTGATGTTTGGGGACCTTCACCTGTTATTGGGGGAAATGGGTTAAAATACTTTGTCTTATTTATTGATGATTGCACAAGGATGACATGGGTTTATTTCCTGAAAAAGAAGTCTGATGTTTTCTCAAAATTCACAGAATTTTACAAAATGATCCAAACTCAGTTTCAAAAGAACATTAAGATTCTTAGATCTGACAATGGGGGGGAATTTGTCAACACTCAAATGAAACAGTTTTTTGCCGAAAAAGGTCTCATTCACCAAACTTCCTGTGCATATACCCCAGAACAAAATGGTGTCGCTGAAAGGAAAAATAGGATCATTCTAGAAATGACGCGATCAATTATGCTTGATTCTAAAGTACCAAAGTTTTTTTGGCCAGAAGCTGTTGCCACTTCAGTCTATCTTCTTAATAGACTTCCCACAAAAATCCTGAAGCTCCAAACCCCGATCTTTGAGTTATCCAAACTTACCACTGTGCCCGCACCCTTATCCCTTCCACCTCGTATTTTTGGGAGCTCTGTCTTTGTCCACATTCCAAAACATGAACGATCCAAACTTTCTCCTTGTGCAGTTAAATGTGTCTTCATAGGATATGGGATAAATCAAAAAGGCTATAGATGCTTCGATCCAAAGAAAAGACAGATTTTTACTACAATGAATTGTGATTTTTTGGAATCCGAATTTTTTTACCATACCCAACTTACCAGTCAGGGGGAGAAATCTAGTGACCCGCTAAGTTGGTTGCCTATGCCAAATGTCAACATTCCTACTGCAGCTCCACCCGAGTCAACTGTTCCTGCTGCCGAGCAGGCCTCGCACACTCCAATGCAAACCGTGGGGCTCAGTGACACACCCACTATCCCTCCGAAATCTGAGGTAAACATTCCTAGTAATCAAGAAAGTTCTTCTTCTTCTAACAATGATGATACAGAGACGAACGCTATAGATGGGGATACCGGGAGGTACATCTTGCCGGATCGGATCAACAGGGGAGTACCACCAAAACGATACTCCCCCGAGAAGGACAGGTCCAGGGCAAGATATGCAATTGGAAATTTTGCCAAGGCCAATCTTTCCAAAATGGCCCGGGCATTTGAAGACGCTCTATACGAAGAAGAAGAGATTCCCCAAACAATTGAGGAAGCATGGAAAAGCAAGAACTGGAGAGAAGCCATGAAGCTGGAAATGGGTGCACTTGCACGAAATAATACATGGGAAAAGTGTACGCTTCCTGAAGGAAAAAGGCCCGTGGGATGTAGATGGGTGTTTACAATCAAAAGGAGACCGGATGGGACGATTGAACGATATAAAGCTCGCCTGGTGGCCAAGGGGTACACACAGACCTACGGTGTTGATTATTCAGAAACTTTCTCACCAGTAGCCAAGATGAACACTGTTCGGGTGTTACTGTCAATCGCAGCAAACAAAGACTGGCCTCTGCATCAACTGGATGTAACCAATGCCTTCCTCCATGGAGAACTGACGAAGGAAGTATATATGGAAGTCCCTCCTGGATTTGGCGAAGAATTTGAAAATGGAGAAGTATGCAAACTGAAAAGAACTCTATATGGGTTGAAGCAATCCCCGAAAGCCTGGTTTGGGAGGTTCACTGAAGCAATGAAGAAATATGACTATTCTCAGAGTAATGCGGATCATACTCTGTTCATCAAAAGAAAAGGAGAAAAGATCACATGCTTGTTGATTTATGTGGATGATATGATCATCACCGGAAATGATTCAGAAGAGATAGAGGTGTTGAAGAAAAACTTGGGATCTGAATTTGAAATGAAAGATTTGGGGTATCTAAAGTATTTCTTGGGAGTTGAAGTAATGAGGTCACCGCAAGGGATTTTCATTAACCAGAAGAAGTACATTTTGGATCTCTTGGCAGAAACTGGAATGGTGGACTGCAAGCCGGCCGAAACACCTATGGCTACAAATCACAACTTGAAAATAAATGAAGAATCAGCATTGGCAGATCGTGGGAGGTATCAACGACTGGTAGGGAAGCTAATCTACTTATCTCATACAAGGCCAGATATAGCCTATGCAGTGAGTGTTGTTAGCCAATTTATGCACCACCCTCAGATCGATCACATGGAAGCAGCGGTTAGAATTGTTAGGTATCTAAAGGGTACCTTTGATCATGGAGTCCTATTCAAAAGAAACGACCACTTGGAGATCCATGGTTACACAGATGCAGATTGGGCAGGGAATCCAGTCGACAGAAGATCAACTGCAGGATATTTCACGTTTGTTGGAGGAAACCTTGTATCTTGGAGGAGTAAGAAACAGAAAGTCGTAGCATTGTCAAGTGCAGAAGCGGAGTTCAGGGGAATCAGAAGTGGTCTCATGGAAATATTGTGGCTAAGGATTGTTATGAACGAATTAGGCTTGTTATCCCCTAAAACTTGCCAACTTTTTTGTGACAACAAGGCTGCAATTAGCATTTCTGAGAATCCAGTCCAACATGACAGGACCAAGCATGTCGAAGTCGACCGACATTTCATCAAAGAAAACATTGAAGCTGGGATTATTGCTTTTCCCTTCGTCCGATCTGGAGATCAACTTGCAGATATTCTTACCAAGGCAGTTGGAGCGAAGAATTTTGCGAATGTGCTCCGCAAGTTAAGTATCGGGAATCCCGTCACTTAACTTGAGAGGGAGTGTTGGAATTAGTAGTTTATACGTTCCAAGACATTGGAAGGATACTTTTATCTTCTCTAGGGAATATGTCATTAGTAGAGTATGTTTCCAAGTATCTATTTCCTAGGTACATTTAAGTAGTCTTCTCCTATATATAGGAGTGTATTTTGTACTCTAAAATAATTAATACAAAACAATGAAATACAATTCCTAGTTCTTTAAAAAAATGAGAATTCATACCAATATATGTTGAGAGGTCACAAATTTTAGCTTCATGCAGATTTAAAAAAATGAGAATTCATACTAATATATGTTGAGAGGTCACAAATTTTAGCTTCATGCAAATTTAGAAAATGAGAATTCATACCAATATATGTTAAGAGGTCACAAATTTTAGCTTCATGCAGATTTAAAAAATGAGAATTCATACCAATATATGTTGAGAGTTAAAAAATGAGAATTCATACCGATATAGCTATAAAAATAAAGTCATTAATAAATCACAAATGATTTAGAAATGAGAGATTATATTGCAATTCTCACCACTTTATTCCAACTTACTAAGTTTTACTTTTATTATTGATGTTACTAATGGACCTCATACTCTATTAGCTTGTTCACTCACGTACTTAATCTCACTCATGTTACAAGTCAAAATGATGAAACTAAGTGGAGTTTCAACTCACATACTTATTCTAGACATTACACATTCATTAAAGCAAGTGAAAAGTAGGAATGGGTATTGAATACATAGAAGATGTGTGAATTAATATACTATATGATTAATTGAACACATTCGTGCAGCATATATTGAACGTGGTAGCCGATCAATGGAGATAGCACAAGAACGGTTGATGCGTTCTCCACCTCGTGGAGCACTCTGCTGGCGACACACGCGACCGCCTAATTAGTGAAATCAACAATAACGCCATCATACTCTCTGAACATCTCTACGGTTAGTTCATGTTAATCTCAACCTTAATCTCACTCATTAACTTCTATCTTATCTCTCTCTAACTATAACTAATTAATTAAATAATTCCATGCAGCAACTACGTGGTTCAGTACATACTGGGGCTGAAAATACTGCAGGCGACAACGGACATCATCGCACAGCTTCGTAGGAGCTTTGTGCCTTTGTCGATGAGCAAAAACGGGTCGAATGTGGTAGAGAGAAGCTTGGGAATAAAGATTTGTTGGTTTCCATGTTAGCATTTCCCGTATATTCCATTCATTGTCCTCTTCAATAGTATTTTCTCCAAACTAAAATACTTCTTCAACATATAGTATCTTATATTCCAACAGAAATAACTTTTAGTAACTTTTTTTAGAATAGACACTAGTTACCAATTTTAGTTTCATGAAAATTTTAAAAATGAGAATTCATACCGATATATGTTGAGAGTTAAAAATGAGAATTCAGAGTTTTGATCTATGTAAAACCCATTCTTAATACAAAAATACAGAACCAAGCATACAGAGGTCATTTTTAGGTCATCGTAAGCTTATTTTTACGTCATTTTAATAAGGATGACATAAAATGATCTTAACATGACCTAAAACCCGAATTTTATAATATGACCTAAAGCTTCTTTATGATGACCCACCGTGTTTTTCTTTAATTATTGACCATTAGATTGAAAAATCTCATGGTCAGGATTTGGTCTGGATTTTATATTGAGATGCATTTTTGTATTGATCATTTTCACGAGAATTCATACCGATATATGTTCTACTGATATATGTTGAGCGTCAGAGAGTTTAGCTATAAAAATAAGGTCATTAATAAATCGCAAATGATTGTGAAATGATAAAGTATGTGATACAAAGAATGAGCTCATATATATTTTTGTTGAACGTCCTCAATACCATTAATTATAAATTAAATCAAGAATAAATGACTTACAATTTTTAAAACTTTCAAATCATATTGCTAAATAACAATAATAAACTGTAACGGTTAATTAATCAAAAATAATTTTAACTAATAAATAGTAGTAATTTTTTAATTAAAATAACATTCATGTAAACATATATAGATAGATATAGATAAATACATCTGTCTAAAGTTGTTGTTCATATGGTATCCTTCCACATTTCTAGTCATAAAAAACGATAACAAATGCCGCGTTTTCAGCGCTGCACAGGGACGGACCTAGGCATGGGCCAAGCCGTCGCTCCAATAAGGGCTTGGCCGGTGCCGGACCCAATACTCACCATGGCAGCTCCGGCGCTCCCGGCCTGTTTCGTCGTGAAAAACTCAAAAGCCAAATGTGATTTTATGTTTTTTTACATAGGAGTAGAAGAGAATAGAGGGTAAGGAGAGGGCCGAGGTTATCTATCTATCTATCTATACATATATAGAATGGGAGTTTTGAAGATTTTTACAAAAATGCCATTTTTAATAAAAAATTATTTATTAATAAAAATCATTGTTGTAAATGACCTGATTTAATAGACCATAATTTGAACGGTCACAGAATTACTGTGCATAACGTTTATTATTTATTTAAATATCTCTAAAACTGTTTTTCATTAATAGACCCTAATCTGAAAGGTTGAAGATTTACTCCACAAAATATTTACTATTCATTTAATTTATAAAAATGATATTGTATTCAAAGAGTCATTCCAACCGAGAAGAATGCCAAAGAACTACTAAATTTCTATAAAAATGACCATCTGGAACAATGAAATTCACTCACTCACCATGTCTCACATAGGTTTGTATGAATAGAAACTCTCCATTTCGTAGGAACTATATATATTGATATTTGGTATCCAAAAATTCATTCACTCACTACTTTATTTTTCATGGATAGGCGTCTGATGTTCCAGTTGCTCGAGTTCTTGCAAGAGAGGGGGTCAGTGGCAGATCTAGGGGGGGGTCGCCCCCTCCGCGCAACTATTTTTCCTTTATCGGGACGTAAAATTACCATGTTCGCCCCCTCCGTTTGCCTCCGCCGTCACCCCGAACAACGAAAAAAATAGCCATGTCCGCACTAAATCAAGCTAATACTATATATTCCGCCCCCTCCGTTTCCGGATCCTGGATCCGCCATTGGAGAGGGTCGTATCTTAAGAAAGATCTTTCGAACGCGAAGAGTGAGCTTCTTAACCACACAAATCCTCTACCGAACGGAAGATATTCCTAAGGGTTTGTGTTTGTGTAATATATCGGGCGGACAAACTAGAAAGAGAGTCAAAGATTTTCACTAACAAAGAATAATAAAGAGAAATAAGAGAAGGGCTGCTTATATAATGTTGTAGGTGGTTCCGACTTCCGAGAGCTAAATTATAGGGATATTTTTCTTTTTGAAAATAAAATTTTACTATATATGTAATGTATAGGACGGTTTTTGTTGTGAGGTGGATTAATATTCAGCTTAGGCTTGCAAATGGAGTTAGTTGGAAAGTTAGAAAGTTGTTAGAAACTAGCCATTGGAATAGTAAGGGTTTGAGTTAGTTTCTTTTGGATTAGGCGGAGAAGTTTCTTGCTTCTTGTTTTGTGCTCATTCATATAAGAGCATTGCTTGTATCTAGAGTTGTAATTGAGTTCAATAATAGAGTCTCACTTTCTGTCAAACATCTCTTCTTCTCCCTCAAGTTTACACTCCTTCTTCAACACACAAATTCAGCTCCATTCTCTAACAATTGGCACCGTCCGGTGGGAATCGAATCCACGATCAAGAGTTGAAGACGGCGACGCGACTTGATGCGGAGAAATTTACTGGAAAGAATGACTACGGTCTATGGAAAATTAAGATGCGTGCCATTCTTATCCAGCAAGGGCTCGCGGCGGCTTTAGCTCCGATAGATTCCGAAGAAAAAGCAAAAGCAGCTCAAGGCGCACAGCACTGTGATTTTGTGTCTTGGTGATAAGGTACCAAGGGAAGTCCAGTCAGAGAAGACGACGGCTGCAATCTTGGCCAAGCTTGATGAAGTTTATTTGGCTAAATCTCTGGCCAATCGACTTTATATGAAGAGAAGGCTTTACTCATACAGTTTTATAGAAGAGAAGTCCATTATTGAACAATTGGAGGACTTCACCAAATCGATCAATGATCTTGAAGCCGTGGATGTCAAAATTAGTGACGAAGATAAAGCAATTATTGTCCTCAACGCTCTACCAAATTCCTATGATCAAATGAGGGATGCTATCCTATATGGAAGGGACAAACCGATCACGCTATCAGAGGTTCATGCGGCTCTCATGGCCAAAGAATTTCAGAAAGGAGCAACAAGGCGATCAGAACCTCAAGCAGAGTCTCTCAACATCAAGAAGTTCAGTAAGAAGAAATTCAAGAAGAAGTTTGAGGAGCCGAAATCTAAGACCAATGGAGCCAAGGAAACTCGTTCATGCCATTGATGTAAAAAGCCTGGCCATCTTAAGAAAGATTGCTATGCTTGGAAAAGCAAGCAAGCCACTAAAAATCAAGGGAATAGCAATGTGGTGAGTAGTGATGGGGTGACACGGCTAAGGTTATGAATGTGATAGAGATAAATGATAAGAGTTCATGGATTATGGACTCGGGCTGTTCTTTTCACATGAGTGCTAATCTGGAGTGGTTTCAAGATTTGGTGGAGACCTCTGGATCTGTTCTTCTTGGAAATGACCAAGTCTGCCAAATAAGAGGTATTGGCAGAATAAAGATGAGGATGCATGATGGATCTGTCAAAATCCTCAGTGATGTGAGGTTAATTCCTCAAGTCAAGAGAAATCTCATTTCACTTGGGACATTGGAGCTTAAGGGATACTCATTTACTTCTTCAAATGGAAAGATGGTAGTTCTCAAGGGCTCTGAAGAGAAGATGATTGCTAAGAGGGTCAGAAGCCTTTATTATCTTGATGCTACTGTCATTGTTGGGGAAGCAAATGTGGTGAATTTGCCACAATTGAGCCTATGGCATCTAAGACTTGGACACCCTGCACAGGGGAGCCTGAAGCAGCTCATCAAGAGGGGCCCGATTGGTGGTGATGTTGGGTAGAAGTGTTAGGTTTGGTATACCGAAAAGCATGTTTCGAGCAAAGTTTCGCATGAATAGAATCTTGTTTGTATACGTAAACTCTCAAAGATCCACTATTAAACTCGATTCAAGTATTATTCGAACAGTTTCATATGAATAGAATCACTATTATTGCATTGTGTTTGCTTGTGCATTTGACAAGATGTTTTACAAACATTTAATTGCATAAAGAAGTAAACAAAGTCTAA
>NC_062969.1:26061840-26096990 GCF_023119035.1 Salvia hispanica
TTTGGGAGGTTCACTGAAGCAATGAAGAAATATGACTATTCTCAGAGTAATGCGGATCATACTCTGTTCATCAAAAGAAAAGGAGAAAAGATCACATGCTTGTTGATTTATGTGGATGATATGATCATCACCGGAAATGATTCAGAAGAGATAGAGGTGTTGAAGAAAAACTTGGGATCTGAATTTGAAATGAAAGATTTGGGGTATCTAAAGTATTTCTTGGGAGTTGAAGTAATGAGGTCACCGCAAGGGATTTTCATTAACCAGAAGAAGTACATTTTGGATCTCTTGGCAGAAACTGGAATGGTGGACTGCAAGCCGGCCGAAACACCTATGGCTACAAATCACAACTTGAAAATAAATGAAGAATCAGCATTGGCAGATCGTGGGAGGTATCAACGACTGGTAGGGAAGCTAATCTACTTATCTCATACAAGGCCAGATATAGCCTATGCAGTGAGTGTTGTTAGCCAATTTATGCACCACCCTTAGATCGATCACATGGAAGCAGCGGTTAGAATTGTTAGGTATCTAAAGGGTACCTTTGATCATGGAGTCCTATTCAAAAGAAACGACCACTTGGAGATCCATGGTTACACAGATGCAGATTGGGCAGGGAATCCAGTCGACAGAAGATCAACTGCAGGATATTTCACGTTTGTTGGAGGAAACCTTGTGTCTTGGAGGAGTAAGAAACAGAAAGTCGTAGCATTGTCAAGTGCAGAAGCGGAGTTCAGGGGAATCAGAAGTGGTCTCATGGAAATATTGTGGCTAAGGATTGTTATGAACGAATTAGGCTTGTTATCCCCTAAAACTTGCCAACTTTTTTGTGACAACAAGGCTGCAATTAGCATTTCTGAGAATCCAGTCCAACATGACAGGACCAAGCATGTCGAAGTCGACCGACATTTCATCAAAGAAAACATTGAAGCTGGGATTATTGCTTTTCCCTTCGTCCGATCTGGAGATCAACTTGCAGATATTCTTACCAAGGCAGTTGGAGCGAAGAATTTTGCGAATGTGCTCCGCAAGTTAAGTATCGGGAATCCCGTCACTTAACTTGAGAGGGAGTGTTGGAATTAGTAGTTTATACGTTCCAAGACATTGGAAGGATACTTTTATCTTCTCTAGGGAATATGTCATTAGTAGAGTATGTTTCCAAGTATCTATTTCCTAGGTACATTTAAGTAGTCTTCTCCTATATATAGGAGTGTATTTTGTACTCTAAAATAATTAATACAAAACAATGAAATACAATTCCTAGTTCAACATCATATAGTAATAGTCTTAATTATACTTTTAATATTTTTCTTGATTGCTAGGGCTCTGTTAAGCACTTTATATAGCATGCTTGCGCATCACGTCTAGTGAGCACATGATTAATTGATTTTTTCAATTATGTTTTCTTTTATTTTAGTTACGTACTCCCTCCGTCCCCCATTAGGAGTCATACTTCCGTTTCTGCCCTCGTTTTATAAAAATGATAATAAATAGTTAAAGTGGAGAAATGGTAAAGTAAGAGAGAGAATAACGTAGATAAAACTTTTCTCTACATTATTCTCTCTCTTACTTTACCATTTTTCCACTTTAACTATTTATTATCATTTTTATAAAACGAGGGCAGAAACGGAAGTATGACTCCTAATGGGGGACGGATGGAGTATTTTTTATTTCAATTACGTAATTTGTTTTTTAGATTAAATTTTTGTTTATTTGTAAATCAATTTAATTTAAATCTATAAATAAGAAATAATTTGAAAATATGAAAAAATAGATATAACCTCTAAATATATAGTTTAAATACTCAACTTTTTTTTTTGGGTGAAGAAAGTTGGGCACAGCCTATAAACTGATGAATCTATCACAAATAGTGGTAGCAAGCATTCATACCCGGTGGAGGGCCATCTAGAACATGAACTCCTTTATGAAAGCTATATGCATAATGGGAGAGAAAATCTGCAGCAAAATTACCTTCTCTATGCACATGTTGAACTACCACCGACTCAAAATCTTGTAGTCAGCCACGCAACCTCTGCACAATGTTCTGGCAGTTGACAGTTACCTCAAAATTCCACATAATCATGGCAACCCCAACAACACTATCACTTTCCACCACCAGCTTCCGGATGCCCAAATTTTTCGCCAACTGGACTCCATGGAAGAGACACCAAATCTATGCCGTCAAAATTGAACAAACCCCAACATTAGCTACAAAACCAGACCTCCACGCTCCTAACTCATCACGGATAAGACCTCCCCCAAAAGCAAGTCCAGCTCCCCTTTCAAAGACGCATCTGTATTTAACTTACGAAAATCCAGATGTGGAGGTCTCCAACTTATCATAACCGACAATTTAACCTAAGCTGTATCCAAATTATACTGTCCGAGAAGACTCAACTATCTTAACCATATTAATGATCCTACTGATAGTTCCAGCCGGACTTACCCTATCTCCTTTAAAAATAGAATTACATCTTTTCTTCCACAACTACCAGCAACCTATTCCAAACACCGTACGACACCTTACTCCACTACCCATCAAAACCTTAGAACTAATATTTCGAATAATCCACTCCTTCAAATTTATAGAAAGAAGCTTTCAACCTCGTCATATCCCATTAGACCTTTCCATGTTCTTTTCGCATCACTACAGTCACGTAGCATATGTAAGCTATTCTCAGACATGGAGCCACATATACTACATATACTTGAGCTGGAGATTTCTCGCCTTGCTCTCTCCTCATTAACCAAAACTTCGTTGTGCACAAGTAACCAAAGAAACATTTTTACTCATTGGGGGCCATACCAACTCCAAACTCTCATCCAAGGCAAAACAACTCGTGAGCTATCTGCTACCATAGTGTTTACTATGCTTAAATATTTACTTGTGAAACTCACGAATAATTATGTTTTCAATTTATTATTCTTGTTGAGGGTTGCAAATGCTCTAATTAATCTTAAATTGAATAAAATAATTACTTCTTTTGTCCATTAATATATGTCTCATTTTTTTATCGGCTCGGAGTAGGGGTGTCGAAACGGGTAGCGGGTAACGGGTAATTCCCAACCCGACCCGATACCCGGCGGGTATCGGGTACCCGCTACCCGACAGAATCGGGATGCGGGTCGGGGTCGGGTGTTCATCTTTTGGGTTTTGCGGGTATCGGGTATTACCCGATACCCGCTCGGGTATACCCGTTAGTCCCAAAATACCCGATATTTATATAAGTATTTTAGAATTTTTTATTTTTAATGTTAATACCTCCGGTTAGAATATAATTATTTTTATTAATAATTTGGTTCTAAGCATGTTTTATGATATATTTTCTTGGGAGTTAGGGAGCATTTTAGTCTATGGAGCATTTCTTAAGCAACTAATATGAATAATTTGTGTGTTTTATGATTCATTGTCTTGGAGCATTTTAGATTCTATACTGGTAATGACATTTATGCCTAAACTTAAAAGTATGTGACGCACACGCACACGCACAGATGCAACATATTAGTTGTACAAATCCTCATGTGAATTTTGGAATTATAGGAGTGTGCAAATCATATAAAATAGTATACAAATAGTAAAAAAAAAGATTAAAAAAAAAAAAAACACATGTTGCGGGTCGGGTACCCGCGGTGTCGGGTGCGGGATACCCGACTCAGGTATCGGGTTATACCCGACTCAATGCGGGACGGGTATCGGGACAGCCATTTCGGCCGAAATCGGGTACGGGTACCCGACTCGTCGGGTGCGGGTACCCGCGGGTACCCGTTTCGACACCCCTAGCTCAGAGTATATCAAAATTGTGATAAGATTAATTTATACTAGTATACTTCTTTCATGCTATTAAATAGTCCTAATTTTTCTTTGAGTGAACTACAAAAAGATCCCTCGATAAGAGCATCCACAATGGCAGCTCGCGCACTGGCTAGCCGATTCGCGTCGCTAACCGGTCGGCTAGCCGAACCATTGTAATCGACCAACGACTTTTCGGCAAAAAACCGGCGAGCACTACTCGATTTCTAGGCACTGGCCGATGCGCTCGCCGATGCGCTGGCCGCCATTGCAGGCTGGCGATCGACCAGCGCAATTATTTATTTATTTATTTTTGAAAAATTTTGAAACACTATATATACGCGATTTTAGTTTCATTTTCATTTGCACCACTTGTTTTAACGAGTTTTCTCTCTCTCTAACTTTTTGTACAAGAGCAACATCGAGCGATGGACAACAACAACGAGTCCAGTCCGACGACGAGTGGGTCTCAGACTCCCACAGTACCCGTGGGGTTTGGATGGGGGCACATTGGCGGCGGGCCGGTGGGCGGCGGCCAGATGGGCGGGGGGTACAACATGTACCCTTGGCAATAGTTGATGGGATTGATAGCGGGGGGCAGGCCAGCGGAGGGCAAGCAATGCCGGGGTGGGGAGGTATGACGCAGATGATACAACACATGATGCGGATGATGCCAATATGGCGGGGGGGGATGCAGCCCGGGGTGGGGGGGGGAGGCACGGTATATCGTCCCACTCTTAACTTTTTGACGGCTTCGTCTCACACATCGACCCCGGTGGAGACGCAGTTCAGTGGGGATGACCGTTTCTCATTACATGAGCTGAGGATCGATATCGTGGAGGCGGACACTGCCGTTCCAGCGGGGGAGTAGGGGGGTTGGGTCACGCCGAAGAAGAAGAAGAAGAAGAGCAAGGGAAAGAGCAAGGTGGTCGGCGAGTCATCGCAACCGGCTGTTGACGACACCACCACACGGAGGAAGTGGAGGGAAGAGGAGTACGTCGCCCTGGCCAAGGCGTGGTTGTCGGTTTGCGACGATCCGCTGGTTGCGAACAACCAGTGGATCGTCAATATGTGGGCTAAGATTAGAGCAGCCTACAAGAGGAACTGCCCGCACGGAAAGGACTACACCGGGGAGGAGTGCCGGAAGGGGTGGGAACGCATCAGGGCCGCGGTCGGCCGATTTTCGGGGTTGTACGCCAACGCCCTCCGCATGCGGACTAGTGGGCAGACCGAGGAAGACTGCCGGAGGATAGCGGAGAGTCTGTTCCCCGTGCCGGGGCTTTACAAGGAATTCACCTACTGGAACTGCTATCTTGCTATCTGGTGCTGAAGGACTACGAGAAGTTCCGGGCGGGGGTCGACGCTGGGTGGCTGAAGAAGCAGAAGTTGAACTATTCCAGCAATTACAGCGGAAACAGCGGCGGTTCCCACGACCTCCCCCCGGATGTTGAGAAGTGTCCGTCCCCTCCATCGTTTGCTCGCCGCACTCGCCCGGTTGGCCAAAGGCGGGCGCAACGGGAAGCGAGGGGATCCTCCCTCCTATCGCCCCAGGAGGTCCAGTCGGCACCCCCCACCCGCATACACCTTTCTTTCGCGTAAAAAAATGCGGGAACAGATGTACATGGTCTTCCAAGATTGGAGGGCCGCAACTGACCCCAGCGGAGAAGAGGTTTCTTCACTCGATGCTCGAGAGCATGCGGGTCGATTTGGATGCCGCGAGGGCACAGATGGGGGGCTCAAACGCGGGCTCAGATGCCACCGATGTGGAGGTCCCGGGTGGCAGCGGCAACGGCGGCGAGGACGGCGACGGTGATGAGGAGTAGAGAGAGGCGGGACTCGTGTGTAGAAGCCCGATTTTTTTATGTACTTTTATTTTATCTATGCACCTTTTTTTTATTTAAATGAAATGAATGATTTTTCCCGTATATGTCTCGTAAATTTAATTTCGTAATTTATCGTAAATTTAATTCCGTAAATGTAGTTGTTTTTTAATTATTTTTATTGTGGTTAGCCTGTGGCTAGCCTTAGGCTAGCCTATTTGCTTAAAATGATGATGTGGCAAATGGAATTTTAGTGCTGATGACATGGCAGGGAGAGAGAGTGACTAGTCTGTGACTAGTCACGAGATTTTAGAAAATGTTGTTTTGTGTGTTAAGTAGAGAGTAAAATATATTTTTATATATTAATGCGAGAAAAAACTTTTTCGAAAAAAAAGAAATGTGACATCTTTTATAGGTTAAACTAAAAAGATATGTGTAATATCTATCTTGAGATATATAGAGTATTTAATTTCTTATTAATCTCTCTCATTTTCCATTTATTCTTAAATTATTTATTTAACAATAAATATTCAATACACATATCAAACTAAAAATAATACTCCTTCAATACACACATCAAATTAATTTATTATTCATCTCTCTTACACGTCGGCAATTAGATTTCCGAACATATGTCGGGGCCCCGAACAAACTCTCCAGGATAATCCCGCCGGACATATGTCAAAGCCCAGAACAATCTCCTTATGGTCCGATCCTCTCTCTCAACTGTCCGTATGCTCACAACTGAAGATAATTGAATGTTATGAAATTCTTATATCCCATAACTTAATTTTAGATGAATAATCATAGTCATAGCAACCGAACCACATCTAAATGAATTAGGAAATCTCAAGAATCCCGAGCAGCTGATAGCCTCTGGTACAACGGCTTGGTAACATGCAAGAATCTAATTAAAACAAATCTAATGAGTATTATGATAAAAACAAATCTAATGAGACTTGTATGAAAAGCTCACAATGTCGTGAACACAAAAATTATATTGAGGTCCAATGGTCAATTGTATAATATAAATAAATTAAAAATAAAAAAAACAAAACTATATTGAGATCTAACGGTCAATTGATATAAATAAATTAAAAATTAAATATACTAATCGATTGATTAACTTATAATTGACAGACCTCAAATAATATTTTTAAAATTTATAGACCTAATAATTTGACAAAGTTCATGAAAAAAAAATCGTTTCCTTTAATTTTTGAACCTTCTTTTAATTCTCTCTAGACTCCACAGACGATTTGAATAATATATATTGCGAAAAAATAAATTAAGCAGGCAGTTGTGATAATCCAAATACAGTTGAGACTCCACCCAATCTTATCACATATCAACTTATTTGGGAAAGAAGTCAAAGATAAGAGCACTACCTTAAACAAACTGGCAAAACTCCACTTTAAATCAAGTCAAATTCTTTATTCAAATGGGGCAGTAGGTAAGCCTAATTTTTCTAAACAAAATGGTTCTGTTAATTAGCAGAGTCCAATGAATTAGTTGAGAAACTACTACTCCACTAATTCTAACAGTAGCAGCTCTATATAAGAGTCTCCGATTCAATGTAAAATTCACAAAATCCATTAATGCAAATGGCAGAACCAAACCCTTCCAAAAGCGAGAGGAAGAGAGAGAGGCAGCTCATTTCTGTTCCATTCATATGGGAAGAAAAACCTGGGATGCCCAAGAAAGACTGGAAGCCTTTCAGCCGACCGGTCGAGCCTCCTGCGCCACCTCCCAAGTTGGTCGTATCCGTCCCCTTCGGATGGGAAGAGAAGCCTGGGACGCCACTCCCATCCTTCACTCAACCTCCACAACTATTGGCCATTAAATATGGAAACTGGCATGCTAGCTCCATACATAATGATGATCAAGGTGACAGTGAAGGCGATGAATCATCAGAGACGGAGCTCGACACGTGCAGTGTGGGCACTGATGACTCCTTCTGCTCGGCCAAGTCCCTCCTAGCCAATGGCCTAATATCAAGCACAGCAATCGCAAGCGCTGTTCCTGTGCAGCAAACTTGTCTTGCACTGGTGACCACAGATAGCAGCAGACTTGTGCAGAGTCCTGGTTCGCCAGCTTCTGAAACTGACAGCACCTGCAGCTACGCTACTGGCAGCGCGAGCTTGGTAGGAGCTTCCTTCTTGGAGTGGCTCTTCCCTCTGCTGGTGTCGAATTCAAAGGCTCCTTCTCGAGGGAACGATGTAGAAGCTATAGAGTATCAGCGTGGCAGCAACTGCGGTCAAGCCAGAAGGCCGCTGCTGACCCTTGGAGAGTTGATTATGATGAGCCGACGACAGAGCTGCCAAAGGAAAGTCAACAAAATGCATAAGCAGCAATCCATGGTAACCATATTCTTGCTTTAAAACAGAATTACCTCTCGGCTGCAGCAACTAAAGATTGTTTTACTGATGACAGGACTTTATGAGGGGGAATGCCTTTGGTTGCTGCATCTTTCAGTCTGGAAACGGAATCAATCGGTTGCCACTCAAGTGGAAGAGGCAGCTGCAGCTTAAATTGATGTGAAATATCCCCTTCACTCCAAAATTAAATTCAGCATGTAATGTTCATGCTTGTATTATTATGATGTTTCACCAAAGGAAATGTTCCCATTTTCTAATGTATTAGGATTCAGCTTGTTCCCAACAGAGTATCATGTTTGCACTGTCCCCTATTTTCTAAAATTAAATTGAGTTCCATTTATAATTTGTGAAAATGAATGATTGTGAGAATGTAAAATATTCAAGTTTAATTACCGTGTCTTTCACTAAAACACTGACTGCGGAGACTAAAAGGAAACTTGTAATTACGGTCAAATAAAACTTCCATGTTTCAGAAAAATTGAATTGTGATGAATTTGGGAAGTACTCGTATATTAAAAGATTCATTGTTTGTTGTGTTTGGATTAATATTAGTATATGAGCGTAAAATAACAAATACTCCCTCCGTCCCGCTTTAGTAGTCCCATTGACTTTTCTGCCATCTTTTTGTAAAAATGATAAAAAATAGTTAAAGAGGAGAAATGGTAAATTAAGAGAGAAAATAAATAGAGAAGAGTCTTATCTACATTATTGTCTCTCTTACTTTACTATTTCTCCACTTTAACTATTTTTTATCATATTTATAAAAAGAGGACAGAAAAGTCAATGGGACTACTAAAGAGGGACGGAGGGAGCAATATTTTGGCTGCTTTATACGAATAGAGAATAAGATAAAGATGGTTAGGGGGATATTCCGAAAAAGGCCCCACAAATTTAAATTGGGCGCTAAATTTGTAAAAGAAATAGCAGCAATATTTTGGTCCTCTTGTTTTCGAATGAGCACGGGAAGATCGCATTGTCATCAAAACAGCTCAATCATTTTCAAACAAATTCATTCTCTCCTCCTCTCAACCCTCCTCGAAATCTCTGAGAAGCAGGACTCAGCGATTTCCTCTACCAACACCCACCATGGAACAATAGGCGCCTTTTTTATTTTTTATTTTTGTCACAAATGGAGGATTCTGTTGATGACTGTAGCGTCGAGATTGACCATGAGTACGAGTTCGACGCCTCTCAGTTCTTCGATTTCACTAGGACCGAGGTTGATTCTGAGATTCAGGAGGTTGAGCGCTGGTTCCAAATTTCTGGAGATTATCCCAATTCTCGTCAGTTTCTATCCCTTCTCCGACTTTTATTTTTGTGAGATTGCCGATTCAATTGATCTCGATCATTTTGATTGTCTATTCACTTGTGGAATTTTTGTTATTTCCAGCTTTTATCGTGGAATTGAATATAGGCAAAATACTGTCTGTGCCCAGCTCCTGTAAGTCATCAAAACCCAAAAAAGTATGCAGCAGTTCGGATACTGATAGCAGGCATGGGCTTCCCCCTTCTAAAAAGAATGCCAAAGGTAAAATAGGAGGGCTCTCCATTTCTCTCAATGTATGTTTTGCTATTGCTGCTCATCATCAATTGATTTAGTTTTACCATGATTGCAATGATGAAAATTAGATTTGAGCATTCTTGTAACTATGTGGTGTGCTCTTGATTGTTCTTGGTTCATTTTTCAGTCATACGAAAACTAACATTATTTCTTAATTTGGTCTCTAAAGCATACTATATGACTTTCTGGGTCATTTTTCACTTTATATTAGTCTGATACTTATTGCAGACTTATAATTCAATAGGAAAACTTGTGCTCGTTTAGGGAAGCAATTTCCTGAAAGAAGTTTGTTCTCAAATCTTGTACTACTATCTCATTGTCATGTTTATTCGCAATATCACAAGCATCTGTTCAAACTTTGGCAAACTGGATATTAAGCTCATGGTATTTGTGATCCATATGGACTAAAAGAATTATCTCTTTCCAAGTTTCCTATCGGTTCAACCCATTTGTTATGCCTGATTTTCCTTCAAAATCAAGTCATGGATTATTAACTCCTCCTAGTGAATTGCTTCCCTAAAGGAGCAAAAGTTGGATGTATGATGTCAGTTACACTAGCTTTCATTTGGGTTTAAGATCAGAATCCCGCTTTTTTTGTGAACACTGTGGGAATGTCATCTAATGCAGAATTTTGTGCTCGGTTTAATTAGTTGTTACCAATATGTTCTTTTTACGTTCACTAGTTTCTGTCAGCTTCTTTCGGTATGTGTAATTGTTTCTTTTTCACATGTATTGATCTCTTGTATTCTATGTTTCTCTTCAGTAAAAGGCCATCTTGCGGTTGAGGATGCAGCAAAGCCGAAACCCAAGGCTTCTCATAATTTATCTCAAACGCGGAGTGCAAACTTTATGGAACCTACAGCTAGCCATTTGGCAAAGAAAAATGCAGTACTGCATGACAAGCAACAATCCAGCAACCATTTCACAAGGTTTAACTTTCATTCTAAGAATTGGAATAGACAATTTTGTTTGTGTCATTCTTGCTCTCCCACTGCCAAAAGTTATTGTTCCATGTAGTTGAATCTTTATACTGAAGTACTAAAGTTCTCGTTTTGATTATGTGTGTTTTCTTGTCTCTCATATAACAGGTTACAGAGAATGGGGATCATGCAGGACGAGAAAATAAATTTCATTGGATATCAAAATCATGCAACGAAGCGACAAAAGCTTGAGACTGGGTTCTTCAACAACGTAATAATTCATACATTATATGTTACAGAGGCTTAAATTTTTTAAGTGAGCCGACCCTTTTGTATGCGTAATATGAACATAACAATGATATCCCATTATTTGAAGAGCCAAAGTCGTTGGATAAAATAAGAGTTTGTACCTCGAATGACAAAGAGATGGTTCCATTATTTGGAAAAAAAAATTCATGTTTTGTCAATTTCTACTATGACTAATTATGTCACTTACTAGTTACTATGCTATTCTGATTTAAAGAGGTGGGTGGGGATTGGTATGTGAATAATGTGTTATGTTGGGGTCCTATTTAAAGCACAAGTTATCATTGTCTCATAAATCATCAAAGAAGGTGTTGTTGCATATAGAATTTTGTTAGCTGGATACTAACTCTGATGCTGTTTTATGTCGCACTTCTTTTTGATGCAAAGGTTAATGTTCCAAGAGAACCGCAGCGGGGAACACTGCTCAGATCACAAAGTCAAAGGTATATGCAACTTTTTCTCAGAAAGTTTTTGTACATCTCATCAATGTAGACTTCCAATGTGTTAATGAAGTTTCCTGTGCTCATGGATCTCAGGTCCAAGAACAGTTCTGTATCAAGCACAACCGAAAGCCAGGAAAGCAAGGGTCCTTTTAAAGCTCAAAATCATTCACACAGAAAAGTTAGTATTTTCCGTAAACCAGAGTTCTCTAATTCTTTTTTGGCTTTCATTGTGTTTACGGAAAAAAACTTATTATCATCCGTTTCCCTTTCTGTAGATTTTGCAGTCTCATTCGTTACCCCCTATAAGAAAGAGCAAGACACCACTTACAGAGTTTCAAGTAACTTATGCTTTCCTGCTGCATTAACTTATTTTTAATTGTAGTTTTGCATGTTCCCCAAGTAGATTATGATTTCTAGCAAGAAGAAAGAAAAACAAAAGAAATTCCCTCGGTAATTCAATATGGTGTTTGATCTATTGCGTTTTGGCATCTGAGTTTGCTTTTATGTCGTCAATTCCAGGAATTTAACTTCAAAACTAGGGAGAGGGCCAATCACCATTCATCAGCTAAGGTAAGTCATATCATTGATACCTCAAAATCAAAGAAGTCTCTGTCTCTTGAGTTAATTGATGAGTTTCAAACAAATTTTACATTGAGATCAGCATCCAATCTAAACAATCAAATTTACCATTACAACATACAAATATAGTAGTAGTACAATTAAGAAACAGTACTTACCAACATGAAAGTGATTAAGAATTTAGAATGTGGCATGTTCAAGTTTCTACTCTTGACATTTACTCTACGAGGGGACAAATTAACAGTAAAATATGAGCCATCATATCATAGCCATATTTACTTGTATTCAATAATAATAGGCTTCAATGTTTTGCAGGAAAACACATCAAAACTCCAGGAAAGTCCTCTCCCAGAGGAGTTCAACAAGGTAGAATATTTGTTGCCGATGTATCATATTACCTCTCTCTCTCTCTCGCTCATCCCTTACCTTTCCAGCTCTCTCTGGGACCAAAGTCGAAGAGAACGTGTCAGTCAGAAAGTTCGTCCTGGGCCAGCTCCAAGACAAGTCCCACATTCTCGGTGAGCTCCAAGACAAGTCTAAAAACTGCGTAAACACGATATGATAATGTTGTACTACGATGTAATAATATGTTTGGGCTTTAAATACAGGGTACGAGTCGAAGTAGCCATGGTTCTGTTCAGCCAGAGTTGTGGGTAAGATCTAGCTATAGCATCTTATAAGCTTTATGTGATGATATAATTTACGATATGTTGATCATCAGAGATTAAAAAAAAATGCAGACATGTCAGCAGAGACCTAATCAGCATTGTGGAGCTCGTGCAATGCCTCATCAACCCAACATCACTAGGTAACTGTTTGTCTTAATAAACTAAATTGTGTTGCCTTTTTGTAAAAATATGATCACCTTCAAAATATACAAAAGCCTGACTTCTCAATATAATTTTCTCCAAAAATATTACCGAATGTCGATTTTCCACTGTATCTATCGTTTGGCACGCTCAGGTTCCCCATGCAAATCTAATTTTAAAATTGGATATGGTACAACATTTACATGCAGGACTACCGCTAGCTAAATTTTAAAAACTGTGTTATTTAGCTTATCTTTTGAAAAAATATAGCACTTGTTTTGGATATCTTGAAGATCACAGTATTTTTGTAAAACAGACCAAAATTCAGGCCATAAGTTGAGATAAATAAATGTGATTTGTAATGAACTATTTCGAATTTCATGCCCTCTAAATCTCCAATATTAAAGATTATATTCAAAACCCGTTACCCCTTATTGGTATCTAAGTATAACAGACGCATTTTCTTTTTCTTTTCTTTTTCTTTTTGTTTTTGTATTTTGTTACAGTTGTATTCTAATTGATTGACAAAGCTTCTCTGTTATCATTATTAATTTATTTCGGTCTTTACTTTTAATTTGATCGGGATCATATTTGTAATTATTTTGCACATTTAATTGACTTGGTGTTTGGACAAAAGTGGAAATTCAGACTTCACTCGATATTTAAGTCAATGTTATGTTACAATTTTTTTAAAAGTTGAATGTTATTGACCATTTAATCCTAGATCTTCAAGTTAGTTATGCCCTAACTTGAATAGAAATATAAAAAAAAAAATTGGAATTTAATTATAGAATTTATAATCAAATAGTTCCATTCAACAACTCAAAATTTAGAGATTGCTTACTTTAATTAGCTTTCCTTGGGGATGGTTTCCTTAACAATCAGCAACTTGGGGTTACAACGATATAAATTTATTGTTCTTCGAAAGAGTTAATGTTTCATCATTCAATACAAATATAATAAGAGTAGTTTAGTTTAAGTTTTATTTATTAGCCAACACTTGGTCTTTCAAATTAAGTGTCATTTGTAGACTCGTTTGAATGTTTACGATTAATTGACATAGGCGTTACGCTTAATATAACTAAAAATATAATACTAGTGTTATACTACTAATTTTTAAAATGATTTATGTTAAATAAAAATGTTACTGTATGGCTGATTTAAACTAGAGCTACCTGTAACTTTTGTTCATTATTTTCTTTGAAATCCTGACTTCAGCGCTGAACTCTTTGCAGAAGCTTGGATATTCGCTGAAATTACACAAGAGGATTTTACTACCAATGCTGGTGGGTGGCTATACTAAATTCCATAAAAAAAATTTACTCCAACTTTTTTTGGCATGATATTTGTTTCTGATAAAATCAGAAGTAAATGTAATATACAGTCAAATAGAACTCATGTTTTCTATCAGTAACCAACTCACTAGAGCGTTACCGTGATCTTTACTTTTTTTATAAGATTAAAAACGAATTAACAAGAACAACAGAAAAAATGTCACCATGTTCCTTGAATGTAGGCACTTGTTTTTATGTTATAGTGTTTGTAATGAATATAAAATATACTAGAGTGAAGTGTAAAAATAGTAACCAGAAAATGCCATTTGTATGTATTCTGAGTATCCAACATTTCGAAAATCACATTTTCAGTCAAAAAGTTCCATCAATTCCAAATTCAATCACGTTTTAAAAATATAATTTATTTTGGGTTGAATGTAATTTTTCGTATAATTAGATTCTTATTTCTTGTCTTCTTAAATACTTTGTACTCCGTACTGTTTTAGTTTTACATTAATTATATAAATCAAAGTTTGTTATTTTTCTACTACTCACTCAAGAAAATAACATCATATTGCAATTTTGTTCATAATTTACAAATTCTTTTATTTTAAGTTTAAGGTATTGTTCTATTTATATGAAATTAATTGCATGATTAATTTCAAATTAAAATAGAGTAAAACAATTAATGGAAAAAGTATGGCGGAGAATCGCGCAATCTTGTGAATGACAGGCAACCTCCTTGATCACTGGCGCAAAATTAACAACATATTTCTGATGCTCAAATATTCTTTAAAGGTAAACGTTAAAGTTGAGTTTGAGATACTTGGAATTAAAGCCTAGTTTCCCAAACTCGAGATTACCAAATCCGGAAATAAAAAAGAAAGGCTCCCATTTTAGAAGCCTAAATCATATATTCGCATTTTTGGTTTATGAATGTGAGGGCGGATTTTGATGTCGCGGCTCAAAAATTGATTTATAAATTTGAAGAAAGTTATAGTTAATTATGTTTAATTATTTAGTTAGGTATTGACTGGATAAAAAATGAATTAATTAATACTGTTAGTCTGTTATGGATTCGAATCGCGGCAAAAAAATATGGACGCAATAAAAAAGGAGTTAGTAAACGCAAACGCAAATTTCTGTAAAACCCGTCTCTACATTTCCAGCTCGTCGACTCCGTCGAATTGTACTCGCTGTCTTCTTTTCTGCCTTAACGCAGCAGCATAGCCCTAACTTTCTTTGTCCATCAGGTCAGTTTTTGTTCACCGATCTTGTATCTTCTTCTTTTTCCCTCTATCTGCAAGCTTGCTCATTTTTCTTGAAATCTAATTTATGGTTTTAAAAGTTAGAATAACCAAATTTATGAAATTTTGATGTCACAATGTTTGATTTTTTCATTGTAAAGTGTAAATGTCTATTGTATAAGTAGCCAGTAACTCTTGGCGGTCTATTGGACAATCGACGGTAGCTTGACGTTCTTGGATTCTAGGAAACCCTTATCACTTTTCTCAAACCCTAATTTGTGGTACAAGATTTTCTTGCTGCAGCTAAGGAGTAGTATTCTCTTAACCCAGATGGCAACTCGCGCGGCTCCATCTCATACAGAATCACCCAAAGTAGCATCCATGCAGGAGAAAGCTCACAAAGGTTCTTCAAGTTTTGGATCCAAGGTCATCAATTTTGAGAGATTATTAGCTTATTTTGTCGTCAGTCCATCTCCTTTCTGTTTTAATTGTTATTTCATGCTGCAAGTAGCAATGCTCACTCACCCGGAACCGCTGCTTCTGCTTCTGCTTCTGGTTCGGAGGAAATGTGAACCATAACAGGCCTGGGAAAGAATTAGATTGTTTCGGTTTGAACCGTAAACGAACCACCGTTTTTTGGCCAGATTAGCCTATACTTACATTTAGGCCATTTTTGGCGCTAGGTGTAGCTATTAGCAATAGTCATGCTTGTCTGGAGAATGCTTAGATTATTTTGTTTCATTGCAGCAGTGGAGAGAAAAGAAATTTTAAAATGAGAAAATATCAAACTCCATCGTAATTTTTCACAAATTGTTCTGTGTTCTGGTTATGCTAATTCCCAACTTTATATTCATCAGAAAGATCAGTTGGACAGCGCACTTCTCAGTTTGTTTTGTTTTATGTGTGTTGTCTAATGTTACATTTATCAAACTTCACTTTTTGCAGCATAAATATCGTGAACATGCAAGAGATAGGGAGAGAGAGTCTCGAAACAGAGACAGGGAGAGGGAAAGAGGTAGAGACAAAGATAGAGACAGGGATCGAGAAAGGGAGAGGAACAGAGAGCGAGATAGGGAAAGGGATAAATACAGGGAAAGGGAACGGGATAAGGATCGTGATCGACATCACCGAGATCACCACAGAGACCGAAGTGAGAGAAGGGAGAGGACCAGATATAGGGATGATTATGTTGACTACTACCGAAACCGAGACTATGGCAGGTGAGAAAAGTGCAACTTTTTGTATCTTCTCTACCAGAAATGGTCATTTATTATTACTGTTAAGGACTTAAAATAATAAATATTCTGATTTCAGCCGGAAAGATTATGATAAAGATAGGGAGGAAAGGCACCGACACGGATCTAGGTCTCGTTCAAAGGCTAAATCTGAGCACAGATCAAGGTTGCGATCCTGTTCACATTCAAAAAGGTAGTTTGTGATGTACTTTTCTCTTGTTTTTTTCGACTGTCCAATTGGAAAGCCTTGTCAATGTGGTGGTCCAATTTGCAAAGGAAACTCATCAATATTCCATAATTCTACTCCCTCCCTCCACAACCAACCGTCCTATTTTTTCCATTTTGGTCCGTCCACAAAAAATACTCCAACCATTTTTTCTCTGTAGCTCTCTCCTATTTTACCAATTTTGTATTGAAATCCGTGCAGTCCGCTACCGAAACTGTTGGTAGTGAAATGGGGGGGGGGGGGTATTTCTTATTTCTTAATTTCAAAGTTTATACTGAGCTCTTGAGGGTACAGGGTAAAAAGAAAAATATTAGGTATCGAATTCTGATTAAATAACTCTGATTCTACTATTTTATCTTCTGCTGGTGGAGGCAAAAAAATGGTATATATTGATTTTCTTATACTCATGTATTGTGGTTGATGCGTACTGTCAAAATTTTAAAGTAAACATAATAGGTTTACCTATTCAACAGATAACGTTGACCACACTACTTTTTTTTGGTAACAAACGAAAACAATCATCACATCGGCTGACAAGCCTGGAGGCTTTAGTTACACATAACTGGCTTAACTTGCTGCGTGGGATGGATATGCAATGATTGCATCATACTCAGTATTTCTTTGACCAGACATGTTACTGGTTTATAATATTGTTTGAAATTAGTTAATCTTTTGAGCTGTATTTTGGGAGAATTATCAAGTAATTGGGGTGATTGATGTCTGTGTTTCTTAACTCTTTCTACTTTCTAGATAAGGTAGTTCCCCTGCTTCTACATTATTTTTTCTGCCCTTCTGTAATACAGAATTACTTAATTTGTGGTTCAATCACTCATGCAATTTATATTATGTGGTATAAATTCAATTATAACCGCATCATATTTTGTTGTCTCTGGCATTAATGTTGTACTCTACAGCAAAAGGATGAGTGCTTTCGACATGGCTTCTCCTGCTGCATTGCTTCCAAATACAGCTTTTGCTGTTGCAGGTACAGCCAAACACTTGATCTACAGTTTGCTTGATATGATAACCATTATATTCTCTTTTCTGTGTTATAGTGTGGAATGGTCGTATCGAAAAAAATGGTTTCATTTTTGGTAAGCGTGCTCAGTCCTTCAATTGCACATCACATTTTGGAGGAGTAGTCCCTAAATTTGACATTTCAGTTATTTGTTTAATTATTTGCTTGGTAATGGAAACTGAGAGATTTTTGGTTTCTTGTTTGTTTGTTTGTTTTGTATGTGCTAAATGCTATGTTATGTTCTAAGAAGGCAATGTTGGGCCATTAGCCACACTGTGCTAACAATGGGCGTGAGCCGACTTCTGTAGCTTTTATGTACAAGGAAGAATGAATACAGGTCTTGTCCATCTCTAACCAGGATTGCATGTTTGGTAGCTTTTACAGAATTTCCAGTAGATGTTAGAGTTCTATTGTAATCTATAACCTAAATTAAAATATGATAAATTGATCATGGAGAAAATATATTAACTAATATCAACTCTGTCACCTGTAACTGAAGAATAAGATGGACTACCTTTTTAAGTTGGTTGTAACTTGGTATAGCATTTACAGGTCAGTTTCCAGGAGCCGCTCCCACAATTCAAGGATTGCTCCCTTATATGATACCTTTGCCAGGCGGACAGGTTGTTTGAGTTTTACCTATGGCATTTATTGACTATTGTAGCTCTTTAATATAGCTACTGAAACTGTATCATAAATCTGATTGCAGTTTGGAGCTAGCCCTGTTATGCCTGTTCAGACAATGACTCAGCAGGTCTCTTCATGTTACTCTATGTATATGTGTTAAATCATGTATTATGAGAAATTCTTAAAGAAATTTGTTTCGCCAGACTACCAGACTTGCTCGATAGGTCTATGTTGGTGGACTTCCACCAACTGCTAATGAACAGGTGATAGTACGTTCAATCTCGAAATTTTTTGTATTATAGCTGGGCATATGAGTATATTCATTGCTAGATTTGGCACCATAGATGCCATAATGTCATTATTTTTGTTGTTAAGTCTGACTCTTTTGCAACCATTTTATAAATGTTATTTGTATGTGAATGGAGCGATTCTGTTGTTACATCACATCCTTAGTTTTATATAGAATTTGAGGGCCACATTTTCAATCTTTTAAACAAATTCCTGTCGTTCTCACGGCCTTTGCTGTTAATCCCTGATTTGTCTATTTCTTTTCTTGCTCATAGGTATTTTATTTCAATGTTCTGTATGATCAGCTAAGCATTTCATTTTCATGTTCTCCTTGTGCAGTCTGTGGCAACGTTCTTTAGTCATGTTATGTCAGCAATTGGAGGAAATACTGCTGGTCCAGGTATCATCCCAACACTGTTATAAATTCTCTGGCTATCCATATATCTGTGAGGGATTTTATGTAATAATTCATACTGTTCATTTTGGTCATTCAGGAGATGCTGTTGTGAATGTTTACAATCACCCTGAAAAGAAATTTGCTTTTGTTCTGAATTGACAATTGCATTATTTGGTAGTATGCTTTTGAAAGTAATTTCTTCTTTATTATTCAGGGTGCCCCAGTTAAAGTTAGAAGACCGAGTGACTATAACCCTTCGCTTGCTGTCACTCTGGGCCCCAGTCAACCTAATCCCAATCTGAATCTTGCAGCTGTTGGGTTAACACCAGGATCTGCTGGGGGGCTTGATGGCCCTGACCGCATATTTGTTGGTGGGTTGCCGTATTATTTCACAGAATCGCACCTCAGGGAGCTGCTCGAATCCTTTGGACCACTTCGGGGTTTTGATCTGGTTAAAGATAGAGAAACAGGGAACTCCAAAGGCTATGCATTTTGTGTTTACCAGGACTTTTCTGTTACAGATTTTGCTTGTGCAGCTCTTGATGGGATAAAGATGGGTAGTAAAACGCTCACTGTTAGGCGTGCTAATCAAGGTACAACACAGCCTAAACCTGAGCAGGAGAGCGTGCTATTACATGCGCAACAACAAATTGCATTACAGGTAATGATACTCATGATCTCTGATATCCTTGTGTTCTTATCATGATCCTCAAGGCCGTTGATATCAAATGTGAGTCTGACTGGTGCAGTTGTTTAAACTTGAAATTAATGCCATTTCTTTTGCAGAGACTCATGTTAGCACCTAATATTGAACCGGTTACAAAGGTTGTTTGCTTAACAAATGTGGTTTCCCCCGATGAGCTCATGAATGACGATGATTATGAAGATATACTCGAAGACATGAGAACTGAATGTGGGAAGTTTGGTTAGTAATCTTAGCTCCTCTGCTTCTAAATTTACCTTTTCTCTATTTTCTCAGTCTTTAATTATGTTTTTGTGGGCTGTGCTCGCCTTCTACATTTTTTTGCAACTCCTTACTCTGCTACACGGAACATTCTACACACACGTACACCCTACTTTGTAATACCGAATGCTGCTGATATAGTACATTATTTAGTTATTAAAATGATGGTTCTGAATTTTGTATAAAAAATTTGCAGGTACATTGGTGAATTTGATTGTCCCACGCCCAGTTCCTGATGTAGAAAATGCACCAGGTGTAGGGAAGGTTAGTTGTTAAGCATCCTTTGATTCCACTAGAAGAGATGTAATGCCTGCAAGGCTGCATCCATCTATTTCCATGTCACATATGGAAAGTTACAAAAAAAATTTGTTACATCTTGTTGTGCTGTTTCTTTTTATTCATTGGAAAGATCAGTTGGAGAGTGAATTTCTCAGTTTGTCTGTTTTTTATATGTTGCCTAATGTTACATATATTAAACTTCACTTTTTGCAGCATGAATCTCGTGAACATGCAAGAGATAGGGAAAGGGAGTCTAAAAGCAGAGACAGGGAGAGGGAAAGAGGTAGTAGAGACAAAGATAGAGACAGGGACAAAGAGAGGAATAGGGATCGGGAAAGGGAGAGGGGTAGAGACAGAGACGGGGAAAGGGAACGGGATCGAGATCGACATCACCGAGATCGCCACAGAGATCGAAGTGAGAGAAGGGAGAGGACCAGAGATAGGGGTGATGAGGATGACTACTACCGAAGCAGAGACTATGACAGGTGAGAAAAGTGCAACTTTCTATATCTTTCTACCAACAGTGGTCATTTATTAGTTACTGGTAAGGACTTAAAGTAAAATATTCTAAACTCAGACGGAAAGATTATGATAAAGATAGGGAAGAAAGGCCCCGACACAGATCCAGGTCTCGTTCAAGGGCTAAATCTGAGCACAGATCAAGATCGCAGTCCCGTTCACGTTCTAAAAGGTAATTTGTGATGCTGCTCTTCTCTTGTTCTTTATCTTTTGGGACTTTCAGATCTGAAAGTGCCTCTCTACTCAGTGCTTCAATTTGCAAAAGGAAATCCATCAAATTTGCAGAATGCTAGTATTTCTTAATTTCGAACTTTACATTGAGAAAAGAAAAGTACTACTCCCTCCGTCCCACCCTAAGTGGAACATTTCCTTTTTGGCACGGGATTTTATGTAGTGTTATTTTGTGAGTTAAGTGGAGTGATGATAAAGTTAGAGTGAAAAACAGTAGAGAGAATGGTGTTTCTATTTTAAGAAATGTGTCATTTAGGGTGGGACTCCCAAAAAGGAAAATGTGTCACTTAGGGTGGGACGGAGGGAGTGTTAAATTACTCTGATTTTACTATTTTATGTCTTTGGAGAAAAATGAAAACAATCATAGTATTAGCAGACAAGGCTGGAGGCTTTAGTTACACATAGCTGGCTTAAATGTCGTTGTTGCATGGATATGTTATGATTGCGTTATACTCATTTAGAACTCTCAGTAGCCTATATTCGTTATTTAGAGTATGTCATTGACCTGACATGCTACTGGTTTATATATTGTTTGAAATTAGTTATTCTTCCGAGCAGTATTTGGGGAGATTTTTAAAGGGACTATGTTTGTGTTTCTTAACTCTTTCTAGATAAGGCAGCTCCACCAGAATTGTTTTTTACTAATATGAACTCTGCTTCTACGTTATACCTGCTGCCCTTCTATAATGCCTGAATTAATTAATTTGGGTTCAATTACTCATAAAAGTTATGTTATTGGTCTAAATCGAACTATTGCTCCCACATGTTTTGCTTGTCTCTGGCATTAATATTGTACTCTACAGCAAAAGGATGAGTGGTTTTGACATGGCTCCTGCTACCTTGCTTCCAAATACTGCTGCTGCTGTAGCAGGTACAGCCAAACACTTATTCTACAATTTTATTGATGATAACTATTTTATTTTCTTTTTTGTGATTTAGTGTGGAATGGTCGTACCAAAAAAATGGTTTCATTTTGGTAAGCGTACTCGGTCCTTCAATTGCACATCTCAATTTGGAGCAGTAGTCCCTAAAATTGACAGTTCACTTTGTTGTTATTTAATTGTTTGCTTGGTGTGTTTGTGTTTGTTTGTTTGTTTTGTATGTGCTATGTAATGTTCTAAGAAGGCAATGTTGGGCCACTAGCCCCACTGTGCTGACAATGGGCGTGAGCCGACTTCTGTAGCTTTTATGTACAAGGAAGAATGATTACAGGTCTTGTCCATCTCTAACCAGGATTGCATGTCTGGTAGCTTTTACAGAATTATAATAGATGTTAGAGTTCTTTTGTAAATCGATAGCCTGTATCAGAACATAATCATGGAAAAGTATATATTAACGAATATAAGCTCTGGCACCTGTAACTTTAGAATAGACTGCCTTTTTATTTTTGATGTAACTTGATGTAGCATTCACAGGTCAGCTTCCTGGAGCCACCCCCACAATTCCTGGAATGTTCCTCAGTATGTTACCTTTGCCAGGAGGACAGGTTGTCTTACTTTTACCTCTAGCATTCATTGTTGCTCACTAGCTCTTTAATATAACTTCTAAAGACGTGTCTTCAATCTGATTGCAGTTTGGAGCCCTCCCTGTTATGCCAGTGCAGGCAATGACTCAGCAGGTCTCTTTATATTGCTTTATGTATTGTGTTAATTCTGAATAAGTAAATATGAGAAGTCCTTAAAGAAATTTTGTTTTGTCAGGCTACCAGGCATGCTCGCAGGGTCTATGTTGGTGGTCTTCCGCCAACTGCTAATGAACAGGTGATACTAAGTTCTATCTCAATTTCTCCATAGTTTTCGTATTGTATCCGTTCCTAGATATGACACTAGTTAGATGGCTTAATGCCTAATATTTTCTATTTTAGTCTATTTTCTATTTTAGTCTGACCCTTTTGCAACCAGTTTATGAATGTTATGATTCTTCCCTTGCTGTTATTTGCAAGTGCATGGAGTGGTTATGTTGATACATCATATCCACAGTTTTCTTTGAAATTAGAGGGCCATATTTTCAATCTTTTAAACAAATTCCTGTCGTTCTCACGGCCTTTGCTGTTAATCCCTGAGTTGTCTATTTCTTTTCTTGCTTGTATGTATTTTATTTCAATGTTCTGTATGATCAGCTAAGCGTTTCATTTTCATGTTCTCCTTGTGCAGTCTGTGGCAACGTTCTTTAGTCATGTTATGTCAGCAATTGGAGGAAATACTGCTGGTCCAGGTAACATCTCTACACTGTTATAAATCCTTTGGTCATCCATGTATCTATGAGAGAGTTTATTAATCATTCATACCGTTCCTTTTCATTATTCAGGAGATGCTGTGGTAAATGTTTACATTAACCATGAAAAGAAATTTGCTTTTGTGGAGATGAGATCAGTTGAAGAGGCTAGCAATGCAATGGCTTTAGATGGCATTATTTTTGAGGTAGCAACTGATCTTACTGCTTGTGGAAATTGAAGTTTACTTGATTCTGAGTTAGTTATTGTTTGTGCTGAAATGACAATTGCATCATTTGGTAGTATGCTTTTGAAAGTAATTTCTGCTTTATTATTCAGGGTGCCCCAGTTAAAGTTAGAAGACCGAGTGACTATAACCCCTCGCTTGCTGCCACTCTGGGCCCCAGTCAACCTAATCCCAATCTGAATCTTGCAGCTGTTGGGTTAACACCAGGATCTGCTGGGGGGCTTGAAGGCCCTGACCGCATATTTGTTGGTGGGTTGCCGTATTATTTCACAGAAGTCGCAAATCAGGGAGCTGCTCGAATCCTTTGGACCACTTCGGGGTTTTGATCTGGTTAAAGATAGAGAAACAGGGAACTCCAAAGGCTATGCATTTTGTGTTTACCAGGACTTTTCTGTTACAGATTTTGCTTGTGCAGCTCTTTTCTCTCTTCTCTCCCCTATTTTTTCCCTCTCTCATACTTTACTCTCTCCACTTTAATTATTTAAATATCAATTCCTTAAATCATGTGCCCAAAAGAAGTGAGTCTAATACTCCGGGACGGAGAGAGTACTTTTTTCCCTCTCTCTTACTTTACCAATTCTACATACACAAAGTGCTCTATTTTTTGTAGACGGGGAGTAATAAAATGCGAATGAGTATGAGTTAGTGGATGATGAGGTCAATAATAAAAAATGGTAAAAGGAAAATGTGATAAATTTTGTGGGATAGACAAAAATGGAAATAAGTGCAAACTTTGTAAGATGGAGAGTAATTTGATCAAATGTGATCATAAAAATATAACATAAACATATAAAGATTTTACGCTTTTTGTCCAGAATATTATCTTTTGAATTATTGTATCCTGAACAAATGAAAACGGCCGGGATTTAGTTTATTTTTGACTGGATTAACAACTTCTAATGAAAAACTTACCAAAAAATTAAATATATTTAATTTGTCAAATTAAATGACGGAATTCGGCTCCCGCCCCATGCCCCACAATCTCCTCATCTCTGCTCAATTCCTCCACAAGGAGCTCCCAATTCGCATCATCTTTGCTCAATTCCACCTTAAAAAGCTCCCAATTCCGCACCGTCGAGCTCGCGTCCTTCCCCTACGGCCTCTCAGACCTTTTTCATGATGATAAATTTTGAATGCTCTTCTCGTACTTTTTTGATGATGATAAATTTTGATTGGTTTCATCTAGTAGTCTCGTCCTAGCACAATATGTTATGGTAGGTTTGAATCTGAAGTAATAGTGAGGTTAATTGGGCTTTATTGTTTTATATAGTGAGATTTGAACAGTAGCGTCTATGGCGAGACAATCAGCGAGGAATCGGGGACTGACGGCGGGCAGCAACCCACGGCTGAAGCACGACGGACAACGCGCGCTGCCGCTCACCGAAGACTAGGGCGGTGTCGACTAGGCCGGCCGAGAAGCGCTACGGTGAGGTCAAGAGAGAAAGAGAGGTAGAGTGAGAGTGAGGGCAGTTGGGGAAAGAGGAGGAGACACCCGTACCGCCACACGCCGGCGATGGCGGTGCTCCTCCCGACCAGACGAGAGAGAAGAGACGCGAAGGGATCAGAGATCTATGGTTCAATTTTTGGAATGTCATTATTTCAATTTGAGAGAGACACTAGCGGGAATGGGGTTTTTTGATAAATAAGTATATTTTGTTTTTAATATATTTAATCATAAGTTGTTAATCTAGTCAACATGTTTATTTGGCTTTGAAGAGTGGGTGGGACAGAAGCTAGAAGCTAATGATGGTTAGCGAAAGCGTGTTCTAAAAATAATGAAGAAAATCCTCGGTCCAAGAAATCCGTTAGACACTTGGTCTAGAAACTTAGAGAACCTTGAGCTATTTGTCGTTGGGCACACAATCACTACCTTAACTCCCTCTTCAAAAACCCTCAACCCGCTTTAATTAAGAAAACTAGTACGTGGAAGTAGGGATCGAATCCACAGAGATGAATGCGCAAGTAAACATGTTCAAAGACTCGGGAACTATTTTTTTTTGTTGGCTGCTGCCACGCAATTTTGGGTTGAGCTTTAATTCCTAGACTTGGAAATTGAAATATTCTACTCTAACAGTTAGATCTAGGCAGAAACACAAAAACATGCATATTAATCGAAAAGAGCGAGACAATTACTAGATCGAACGAACAATTTCCTGAATTAACCTAGACCTGAGAAAGCAACTAAATGTGGGGACCATTTTCTGAAAAGGTAGAGTACGATTGGAAAGCTTCAAAATAACTAACTAAAGGACTAACTAACAGCGACATCATCTTCTCCAACATTTATCATGAAACAACCAGTTAAAACAGAGCAAGAACGAAGATCAAAACAAAGTAGATGGAATTAAACCGATAGAAATGAAGAACAGTTAAAACTAAAGCAGATCTACGGCTACTAGACGAGGTAAAACGAGAATACAGAACTTAAACAATCGAATGAAACAAAACAAGCAGATCCAACCACGGGACGCTTAATCCACTCCGGATCCAAGCCATCCACAACAACCAAACATCATTTCCACCTCCGATCCTCACTAGTCTACGTAGATTCAACCGATCGACAACAAATTTCTTACAAACCAACTCCAAACTCAGATCAACCAACAATAATCAGCAAATCAAACCCAAAACAACACGATAAGATAAACGAAACATAAACAGACATATCCATTGCAAAATACGAAATATCCAACGATAGAAACAACACCAAAGCCGAGCCTCGAACAGCGAGGACTCGACGAGTACCAAAGTAGACAGAAAAAAATTAAAAGACAATTGTTTCTTCGCCTCCGCAGAGACGGTGTTGCACCCAAACTTCCGATGAAACGAGAACCCCCCTGAGATTTCCCCCTAAGTGTGTGAGTGTGTAGAGAAAAAGCGGAAAACTAAGCTAGGAGCTGAAAAAGTGATCCTTCATGTTGATTGCGTGCTCCCTTTTTATAATGGATAAAGCTTCTAGACTGTTCTTGCAATGCCCATTTTGCCCTTCGATTCAATGCTCTTTTGTCTAGTGCTCTTCCTTGCTCAGCTTATTTCTCTTGCCGACTTCCTCCACTAGGTGATCTCTGTCTTCTTGCTGGGGTTGACAATTTTTCTCTACACACCTGGCTCAAAAAGGTTTGTTAGACCCAGGAAATCACATAATTTATCCTTTAACCAATGCATGAAATTAGCCTTATCAAACTGTTCACACTTAAAACATACTTGTCCTCAAGTATAAAGACAAGAAAAGAGAAATAAGGCAAATTTCAATGCATGGTTATTCCCTGACCAAAGAGAACTACTAGACCTAGACACTAACATGAAAGAAAGGAAAAACAATAACACTTAATAAAACACATAGGCATGAATTAGTTCAGATTTTTGGGCAGCTGTCCCCACAAGTTTAAGGTCAATCCAATAGTCTACACTCTCCAAATCCTCCCCTTCCCTTCTTCCACCTAATCGGTTTGTCAGCTCGTCCAGATAGCCATTAGCCTGCTAATTGTTAGATTCGCTCGATCACTCATTCCTCACCAGGGATGTTAGGATCAATCGCTCATAGTTAGTTCTTGCTACTGATGCTTCGGGTTATGAGAATTTTCTCCTTCTATCCTCCTTTCCTAATTTTTCTCCTAGACTTCGTCCAGCTTATACCTCATCTTTCTTGGACTTCGTCCAGCTTATTCCTCCAAATTTTTTTTCTCTCTCTCTCTTTTTTTTTTAATATTTCCAGCTTATACCTCCGGGTTTGAAAATTTTTTTTCTTTTTTTTTTTCTTTTCTTAATATCTCCTTTCTAGATTCTTCTCCCTAAGCATCAGGTAGCAGCCCTTTTTATTATGTTAGCACTCAATGCTAAGGCTTCTAAGTCACATTAATAGTGGGACTTCACAATTAGGTCAGCTAAGACACCTTCTATCGTTCTTGCCTCCTCCAAACCGATTTTAGCTTATTAAGGAAAGTGGCCTCAAAGTTGTAGTGCATCCTATTTTCAATTACTCTCCCTAAGGGAATCTTGCCTTATTATCCTTGTTAATTCATGCTTAAACACATAACCTAAAAAAAAAAAACTAGAACTCCTAGACCTAAGAACTCCTTCACATGCTGAGCACATATTGCACTAACTCTCCCACCCCCTCCCACTTCACTCTAGCTTGTTCCCAAGCTATCCTAGTGAAGGGGGGAAATGAGGGAGTTGGTGCACACAATCAAAATAAAACACTTAAAACTTCTCACACTTAGACCGAACAACGGGCTAAGTGGGAGAGAAAAAACAAAAACATAAACAGGAACAAACATGCTGAATATATACACAAACTTCTCACACTTAGACCAAGAATTGGGCTAAGTGGGAGATGAACACCTAATCACAAGAAAAGCATGCTTAAGGAACATATAAACTTCTCACACTTAGACCAAAGATTGGGCTATGTGGGAGAACACACTAGAAAACAGTTAAACATGCTCAGCACAAATAACATGGATATACAAAAACAGAAAACAAAATGAAATGACTGAAATGTAAAATTACTTGGTCAACGGGGGATTCAATTCTGAGTCCGGCTCCCTTGGGAGCCAGACTTGGATGGTATGCTGGGGCGGTTCACTTTCACTTTCTTCTTTGCCGGCGCTTCCTCTTCAGTAATAACAGGGGGTCTAGATAGGGGTTTCTTCACAGGGACAACGTCAAGGCTGGAGACACATGCGGGGCTACCGAAGGCTTGGAGGGGGGTGGAAGCTGCTGTTGGGAGGAACTTCCCGGACCGGGCTGCCGTTTCTCATTGATTTGGGGAAACATCTCTCCCAACCATACTGACATTCTCTGCATAAGCTTGACAGCCTCGGTCATCCTCTCATTCTGGGCAGCTGATCGTCCAGCTAGGATATTCAAACTCTCTTTGATCTTCTGTAGCGCCTTCTTGACTTCCCCCATATCTCCTCTCACCACATCCATCTCCTTCCGTAGTTCGGTCACATCCACATTCACCACATCTTCCACCAGCTCTGGTTCACGCTTCACCTTGTCCACGTTGGCACCTATGTTGTAGAAGCACAACCAAATAGTCTGATTTTTCCCCCGCGGCGATAAGGTGCTAAAAGATCTACTACTTTAATTCCTGTTTCAAAAATAGATAATTTTGTATCTAACTGTATAAAGGCAGGCGCAGATCGATGAATAGGAAATGTTGTACGAGTATCTACAGGACCTAACTGTGTGACAATCTATCTCGATGTGTTTAGTTCTTTCATGAAAGACTGGATTTGAACATATGTATATGGCAGATTGGTTGTCACAATATAGAGGAACTGCTTTCTCTATTTTTACTCCAAAGTCTTGCAACACAGCCACGACCCATACAACCTCACATGTAGCTTGAGCCATGGCTCTATATTCTGCCTCTGCAGATGATCTGGATATAGTGTTTTGCTTCTTAGCCTTCCAAGAAATCATAGAATTCCCTAGGAAAAGACAATATCCAGTCATAGATTTCCTTGTATCTGGGCATGCAGCCCAATCAGCATCTGAGAAAATACTTAGAGTAGGCTTAGAGTTGCTGGAGTAGAATAAGCCATGTCCTGGAGTTCCTTTAAGATATCTCAAGATTCTTTCAGCAGCTTGCCAGTGTTCATCACAAGGTTTTGACACATATTGACTCAACTTATGCACAACGAAGGTTATATCTGGTCTGGTGATGCAGAGATATAACAATCTCCCAATTAGTCTTCTATACTTTGAAGGATCTCCCAAGGTTGCTCCACAATCCAGTTTCAGTTTCTTCAATGGATCCATAGGAGTGGATGCAGGTTTGCAGCCTAAAAGTCCTGTATCTTTCAACAAATCCATGATGTACTTCCTTTGAGAGATTTGGATCCCCTTTTTGCATCTGGCTATCTCAATCCCAAGAAAATATTTTGGAACACCAAGGTCTTTGAACTTGAAGTGTTGTGTGAGAAATTCTTTGAACTCATTAGTCATCTCTGGATCAGTAGTAGCAACAAGAATGTCATCCACATACACCACTATTCCAAAGAATTTCTCTGCCCCATCTGATTTAAAGAAAAATGAGTGATCCGAGGCTGATTGTTGTAAACCAAATCCCTTGAGGACTTCTGATAGTTTCAAATACTATTGCCTTGATGCTTGTTTTAAGCCATAAAGGGACTTTTTCAGTTTACAAACTAAAGTAGAATCTGGAGTGGCTCCCTCAACACTCAGCCTGTCCACTTTAAGACCTGGTGGTAGAGTCATGTAGATGTCCTCTTCTAAATCCCCATATAGAAAGGCATTATTGATATCTAAGTGAGTCAAAGACCAGCCTTTTATAGCAGCTAGAGCTAGCATCATCTTCACAGTAGTGAGCTTTGCAACTGGTGAGAAAGTATCCAAAAAATCCACACCTTCAAGTTGTGTAAACCCTTTAGCTACTAATCTAGCTTTATACCTTTCCACAGAGGCATCTGCATTATACTTAACTTTGTAAATCCATTTACAATCGATGGGGATTTTACCCGGGGGAAGCACAGTTATGAACCAAGTGTCAGTCCTGATGAAGGCTGAAAGCTCTTCTTGCATAGCCAACTGCCACTCATTTATTTCAGAGGCTTGTTTGTAGGTGGTTGGCTCATAGATGGAGGACATGAGTATGACATATTTTAGGTACTCAGGGTTGAGTTTTGAGAGAGAAAAATGAGCAGAAATAGGGTAGAGAGAAGAAGATTGGATGGAATTACATATGTAGTCTGTCAAGTGAGAAGGTTGTTTGATGGTTCTGCCAGTTCTTGTAGTTGAGGTATTAGGAATGGTTTCTGGGCTATTAATGGTTGATGAGGTAGGAAGTGCAGGAATTGGAGAATTTTGGATGTCTGGGGTTGGAGAAACATGAGATTTCTGAGTTTCAATGGGAAACACAGAGGGTGGATATGAGAGAAGGGAAACACCTCTTCATGAAAAATAACATTCCTTGAAATTATCTCTTGCATGGAGTCAATCTCAAGCAACTTGTAACCCCTATAATCAGCAGGGTACCCCAAAAAGACACATTTAATGGCTCTGGGAGAAAATTTGTCTCTACCTCTATGCAAGGTGGATGCATAGCATAGGCAGCCTATGACTCTTAGGTGAGTATATGATGGTGGTTTTTGAAACAAGGCTTGGAATGGTGTGATATTATCAGTGAGGACAGAAGAGGGGGTTCTATTTATCAGGCATGAAGCATTCAAGATGCAATCCCCCCAGTATTGGATTGGTAAGTGTGATTGGAACATGAGACTCCTTGCAACATTTAGGAGGTGTTTGTGTTTTCTCTCAACTCGGGCATTTTGTTGTGGGGTTTCCACGCATGAATGTTGCACTATAGTGCCAAAGGATGTATAAAGAGAGGGAAGGTTAAATTCTGGAGCATTATCAGAACGTATGGCTTTAATTTTTCTGGAGAATTGGGTAAAGACAGTGTTGAAGAATTGGTTAAGTATGGAGGCTACGTCAGATTTGTTCTGCATTAGGAAGGTCCAGACAAATCTTGAATGATCATCAACAATGGTCAAGAAGTATTTATATCCTTGATGAGTGTGGGGATTGAATGGTCCCCAAACATCACAATGAATGAGATCAAAGGCTGTAGAATCAGATTTGGAGAATGGTAGGTGTTGTTGTTTAGCCATAGGACAAATTTCACATAAGGAGTGAGTTTTATTACTGAATGAAAGAGTTTCTGACATGGATTTCAATTTGGTAAAAGATAAATGGCCAAGCCTCTTGTGCCAACCATCAATATTGACTACAGAATTGACACTAAGAGTAGAAGAAGGGACAGACACAGACTGTTCTATATCAGAATTCACAAATTTCCCATACGGTTACCCCTCCCAATCGCAGTTGCCTGAGAAGCTCCCTGAATGACAAGAGAGTCATGAGTGAATGTTATTAAACATGAGAGGGAACTGGTCAGAGAGCTCACGGATATGAGGTTAAAGCTAAAAGAGGGAACATGTAGGACAGAGTGCAGAGTTATAGATTTATTTAAACACACTGTCCCTATATGAGATATAGCAACTGTTGCACCATTTGGCAAGTTCACAGAAGCATTTTGGACAGGATATGAAGATTCAAAAAGAGATAAATTGCAACAAACATGATGTGTGGCTCCTGTATCTAAAAGCCAAACAACAGATGGTATATTCACATTGGCTGTGAAAGGGAGATAGAGTGTAGTACCTGTGAATGGAGGAGATTTATTAGTTTGAGTAGTTTGGGGAATTTGAGGTGTGGCTGGAGAAGCTGGGGATGGATTGGTGGCAAGCTAACTTTGCAAGAGAGAGATTAGTTGCTGACATTGATCATAAGTAGGTACAGCTTGTGCTCCAGCCGGTTGAGGATTTGGAGTTTTCTCCATTAGATCTGCAGAGCAATCATCAACAAAATTGATTGACTTGTTAGCTCCAAATTCCTTAGCATTAGCATTAGTTTTGAGTTTTCCTTTTCCAAATCCAGGAGGAAATCCATGAAGAACAAAACATCTATCAACAGTGTGATTTGTTCTCCCACAGTGAGAGCATAATCTTCGATTAAAAGAAGATGAAGCAGCATTGGCTGAGTACGGTTGTTCACTAAATACTGGTGGATTGTAAGTAGCACCATTTCCTTCAATATTGGTAGCGCGTTTGTTTTGGGTACAAAATGTCACAGGTTCAAATCCTGTCATCCCTACCTATTACTGACCCGTTGAGCAGTAACGAGGAATAAACCAAGATCGGTTCAAATTGCGTTGCGCGGAATCGTTCATTTTTATGAAACTATAGCATATGTGCATATAAAATAAAAATGGATTCTTTAAAAAAAAAGAATCTTTTCTTTACATTCTTTTCTATTCTGATAAGAAAGCGCTCTTAGTTCAGTTCGGTAGAACGTGGGTCTCCAAAACCCGATGTCGTGGGTTCTTTGTTTTCCTGTTCCCGATGGTATCAAAACGCCACTATGTCGGGATACCTTATCTGTCTCTCCAGGAAAATGGATATCTCCAGAAAATATTTTAAGTTCAATTCTTTTTTTTTTTCTCTCCACTCGGACCAACCCGCCTACTCGGCTTCTTATATTTAAAGTAATTTGTGTATCCACCCCAACGATACTATTGTTTCGTACCATTAGGGAAGAAGATCCAGGTAATATATGCACTTCCTCGGGAATGAAAAAAAAACGATCGACTTTCATTTGGTATTTTGGACTAAATTCCTTACCTCCTCTATACTCAATCAAATCCTCTTTTTTGACGATTGAATCCGTTTCTTCCAAGATATCATAGAATTTCCAAGAAAGAGGCAATATGCAGTCATAGACTTCCTTGTGTCAGGACATCCTGCCCAATTTGCATCAGAGAAAATACTTAGATTTGCCTTATTGCTGCTCGAGTAAAATAGGCCATGACCTGGAGTACTCTTCAAATATCTCAGAACCTTTTCTGCAGCCTGCCAATGTTCAATGCACGGTTTTGAGACATATTGACTCAATTTGTGAACAACAAATGTAATGTCTGGTCTTGTGATGCAAAGATAGAGAAGCCTCCCAATCAACCTTCTATACTTAGAAGCATCTTCTAGTGGTGCTCCTGAATCCAACTGCAACTTCTTTATAGGATCCATAGGGATTGCTGATGGTTTGCTGCCCATAAAACCTGTGTCTTTTAACAGATCCATAACATATTTTCTTTGTGAAATCTGGATTCCTTTCTTATTCCTAGCTATTTCAAGTCCAAGAAAGTATTTAGGGACACCAAGATCCTTGAACTTGAAATGTTGAGTTAAAAACTTCTTGAACTCATTAGTCATCTCAGGATCTGTAGTAGCAACCAGAATATCATCTACGTAGACCACTATCCCAAAGAATCCAACATCATCAGATTTATAGAAAAATGAGTGATCAGAAGCTGACTGTTGCAGTCCAAAACCTTTAAGGACTTGTGATAGTTTCAAATACCATTGCCTTGAAGCTTGCTTCAAGCCATAGAGGGATTTCTTTAGTTTGCAGACTAGTGTTGAGTCAGGAGTGGCCCCCTCAACAGTTAGCCTATCTACTTCAAGGCCTGGTGGAAGAGTCATGTAGATGTCCTCTTCTAAATCTCCATATAGAAATGCATTGTTGATATCTAAGTGAGTTAGAGACCAACCATTGATAGCAGCTAAGGCAAGCATCATCTTTACTGTTGTGAGTTTAGCAACTGGAGAAAATGTGTCCAAAAAATCAATTCCTTCCAGTTGTGTGAAGCCTTTGGCTACTAACCTTGAATTCCTATTTGATATAGCTATTTGGGCCAGTATTTTACGATTAAGAAGCAACTGCCTCTTATATAAATCATGTATTAATTTACTATAACTATAGGATACTCCCTTTTCTCGAATTACTGCGTTTATCCGAGTGATCCACAAACGGCGAAAATTTCTCTTTTGCTTATCCCTATCCCGATGAGCTGAAACCAAAGCTCTTATTTTCTGTTGAGTAATAGTTCGAGTAAGTCTTGAATGAGACCCTCGAAAACTTGATGCAAATAAACGAATTTTTGTTCTACGTTTTCGGGCTATATATCCGCGTTTAACTCTAGTCATTGAATAAATAAAATTTTGACAAATAACTAATTGATTTTTTCTTTCAGTTATTATTTTTACCGTCCTGGCCTATTAATAACCAAACGGATTTTTCCAATGTATAAAAATGACTGTACCAAATACATATACAGATAGTCAAAAAGATGAATCGACTTTTAGGAATCATTAAATCCTATAAATGATTGTTCTGGTACTAGGCATGAAAAAGCCCGTTTTAGTGGAGGGGCGTGCTATTTGTTTACATCCATTAGTTTGTAAAGGATTCAATGCAGATTTTGATGGGGATCAAATGGATACTACAGCCCCAGGTCGCGAAGAGCCGACATCGAGGTGCCAAACCTTCCCGTCGATGTGAGCTCGTGGGGAAGATCAGCCTGTTATCCCTAGAGTAACTTTTATCCGTTGAGCGACGGCCCTTCCACTCGGCACCGTCGGATCACTAAGGCCGACTTTCGTCCCTGCTCGACGGGTGGGTCTTGCAGTCAAGCTCCCTTCTGCCTTTGCACTCGAGGGCCAATCACCGTCCGGCCCGAGGAAACCTTTGCACGCCTCCGTTACCTTTTGGGAGGCCTACGCCCCATAGAAACTGTCTTCACCCGAGACTGTCCCTACGGCCAATCTACGGTAGAAGAGAAGGTTCCATCGGAACAATTATTTATTTCAGTTCGTGGTTTCTCATCTCTTTTTTTTTTTTTGAAAAGGGGGGTGTGCTGATTTTGATGAGAGGGGTACTGGTCAAGTTGGTTAGAGTTGTGGCGTTGACTATGATTGGGATTTGGGTGGTTTTGGTAGGGATTTTTTTGGTGATGGAAGTTATACTGATCGGTGGGAAGCGGCTGGTAGTTTGGATGGTTTTGATTGTATGGGTAGTTTGGCTGATTTTGGTGTGAAGGGTACTGGCTGAACTGGTTGGGGTGGTGATGTTGGTTTCTTCCTAACCAGTTCGGCTGTGTATCTTGGGTTGGGGGTCCACCGTAGGAATTCTGAGGCGGGTTAGGCTGGTTAGCGTTTCCCTCTTCCCATTTAAAGTTCGGGTGTTCTTTCCAAGGTGCATCCTCCTGCCTTCCAGGATTCAAGCTCCTATTTGAATTCCAAAGCCCAGTCGTATTTCGATAGTGATCCTCTTGGGCAGTTACTGTGGTGGCCTTGATTGGAGGAGCTTGCGGTTTATTATTCTCAATTGCCGACAAAAGTGCCCTCTCG
>NC_062969.1:26097090-26169522 GCF_023119035.1 Salvia hispanica
GCCCCGGCCGGTTGAGGATTTGGGTTTTCCCCTTAGATGGAGCAATCATAACAAAATTGATTGACTTTTAGCCCCAAAATTCAGCATTAGCATTATTTTTGAGTTTTCCTTTTCCAAACCCGGGGGAAATCAGAAGAAAAAAACATCATCAACGGTGTGATTTTTTTCCCCCAAAGGAACATAATCTTCGATTAAAAGAAGATGGCGGATTATTGAGTACGGTTGTTCACTAAATCGGTGGTTGTAAGACACCATTTCCTTCAATATTATACGTTTTTTTTGGGTACAAAATGTCAGGGGTTAAAATCTGTCACCCCTCCCTATTCCCCCTTTGGGCATGTTTGGGAAAAAACCAAGATGGGTTAAATTGCGTTCGCGGAATCGTTCTTTTTATGAAACATGCAATGTATATAAAATAAAAATGGATTTTTTAAAAAAAAGAATTTTTTTCTTTCATTTTTTTCTTTTTGTAAGAAAGCGTTTGGGGGCGGGAACGTGGGATAAAGGGGCTAAATGAAATCTGGTATTTTTATACATATGTTGTTTTCCTGTTCCCGATGGTATCAAAACGCCACTATGTCGGGATACCTTATCTGTCTCTCCAGGAAAATGGATATCTCCAGAAAATATTTTAAGTTCAATTCTTTTTTTTTTTCTCTCCACTCGGACCAACCCGCCTACTCGGCTTCTTATATTTAAAGTAATTTGTGTATCCACCCCAACGATACTATTGTTCCGTACCATTAGGGAAGAAGATCCAGGTAATATATGCACTTCCTCGGGAATGAAAAAAAAACGATCGACTTTCATTTGGTATTTTGGACTAAATTCCTTACCTCCTCTATACTCAATCAAATCCTCTTTTTTGACGATTGAATCCGTATTGGAATTATGATAGAAACTCCATCAAAGGGAGAGAAGAGTTTATTTAGTCTCAAAATAGAGAAATACAAGATACAAAACGGAATTACAAAGGAACAAGCTACTTATACAAACTAAGAGCAAAATATCTTCTAACTAACTCTCCAACTAACTCATTCCCCATTCACACTAGAGTCTAGCTGTCATCCTATGTGGCTATGACTAAGCTCCAGCTAAGCTCCAGCTGTAGATGAGACTGGACTCCAGCTCATCACTCCTTTTCTCCTCATGCATGCAGCCATGCAATCGTATGAGCTGCATTATCTTCAACATGCCCCTTCAAGATGGACTATATATAGTGTTAAAGTTCATCTTGTTCAAAATGGATTTGAAAGTAGTTTCCCCCAATGGCTTTGTAAATATATCAGCCAGCTGCAGATTATTTCGCACAAAGAGTGGTTTAATCACTCCATTCAAGTATTTCTCTCTAACTGTGTGACAATCAATCTCTATATGTTTTGTTCTCTCATGAAAAACTGGATTAGAGCATATATAGATGGCAGATTGATTATCACAATATAAGGGGACAGCTTTGTCAACTTTTATCCCAAAGTCACCAAGTATAGCTACTGCCCAAACAACTTCACAAGTAGCTTGAGCCATGGCTCTATATTCTGCCTCTGCAGATGATCTAAATATTGTGTTTTGCTTCTTAGCTTTCCAAGATATCATAGAATTTCCAAGAAAGAGGCAATATGCAGTCATAGACTTCCTTGTGTCAGGACATCCTGCCCAATTTGCATCAGAGAAAATACTTAGATTTGCCTTATTGCTGCTCGAGTAAAATAGGCCATGACCTGGAGTACTCTTCAAATATCTCAGAACCTTTTCTGCAGCCTGCCAATGTTCAATGCACGGTTTTGAGACATATTGACTCAATTTGTGAACAACAAATGTAATGTCTGGTCTTGTGATGCAAAGATAGAGAAGCCTCCCAATCAACCTTCTATACTTAGAAGCATCTTCTAGTGGTGCTCCTGAATCCAACTGCAACTTCTTTATAGGATCCATAGGGATTGCTGATGGTTTGCTGCCCATAAAACCTGTGTCTTTTAACAGATCCATAACATATTTTCTTTGTGAAATCTGGATTCCTTTCTTATTCCTAGCTATTTCAAGTCCAAGAAAGTATTTAGGGACACCAAGATCCTTGAACTTGAAATGTTGAGTTAAAAACTTCTTGAACTCATTAGTCATCTCAGGATCTGTAGTAGCAACCAGAATATCATCTACGTAGACCACTATCCCAAAGAATCCAACATCATCAGATTTATAGAAAAATGAGTGATCAGAAGCTGACTGTTGCAGTCCAAAACCTTTAAGGACTTGTGATAGTTTCAAATACCATTGCCTTGAAGCTTGCTTCAAGCCATAGAGGGATTTCTTTAGTTTGCAGACTAGTGTTGAGTCAGGAGTGGCCCCCTCAACAGTTAGCCTATCTACTTCAAGGCCTGGTGGAAGAGTCATGTAGATGTCCTCTTCTAAATCTCCATATAGAAATGCATTGTTGATATCTAAGTGAGTTAGAGACCAACCATTGATAGCAGCTAAGGCAAGCATCATCTTTACTGTTGTGAGTTTAGCAACTGGAGAAAATGTGTCCAAAAAATCAATTCCTTCCAGTTGTGTGAAGCCTTTGGCTACTAACCTTGCTTTATACCTCTCTACTGAAGCATCAGCATTGTATTTCACTTTATAAACCCATTTGCAATCAATTGGTACTTTGCCTGGGGGCAGCACAGTGATGAACCAAGTATCAGTTCTGTCAAAAGTTGAGAGTTCATCTTGCATAGCTAGCTGCCACTCTTTTATAGGTGAAGCTTGTTTATAGGTTGTGGGCTCATAGATAGCAGACATAAGAACCACATATTTGAGGTATTCAGGAGTGAGTTTTGACAGAGAAAAATGAGCAGAGATTGGATAGAGAGATGAAGAGGAAACATTATTGGGAACCTCATTTAAATTATTTCGGTGTATTCTTTCCAATCCACTTTTTCTCTAATTTCGTTGGAAATCATATAAAGACAATTCCTATTTGAAATAGCTATTTGGGCCAGTATTTTACGATTAAGAAGCAACTGCCTCTTATATAAATCATGTATTAATTTACTATAACTATAGGATACTCCCTTTTCTCGAATTACTGCGTTTATCCGAGTGATCCACAAACGGCGAAAATTTCTCTTTTGCTTATCCCTATCCCGATGAGCTGAAACCAAAGCTCTTATTTTCTGTTGAGTAATAGTTCGAGTAAGTCTTGAATGAGACCCTCGAAAACTTGATGCAAATAAACGAATTTTTGTTCTACGTTTTCGGGCTATATATCCGCGTTTAACTCTAGTCATTGAATAAATAAAATTTTGACAAATAACTAATTGATTTTTTCTTTCAGTTATTATTTTTACCGTCGTGGCCTATTAATAACCAAACGGACTTTTCCAATGTATAAAATAAAAATTCCAATGGCTTTGGCTACTATAACCTTCCCGACCACGATTTTTTGGTATTTTACTGCGAAATAGCAAAGAAATAATAAAATTTCTTTTTCTAGGTGAAATAAATAATTGTTCCGATGGAACCTTCTCTTCTACCGTAGATTGGCCGTAGATAGACGAATAAGCCATTAGTCTTTTCTATTGCCTTACTATTCAAATGACTGTACCAAATACATATACAGATAGTCAAAAAGATGAATCGACTTTTAGGAATCATTAAATCCTATAAATGATTGTTCTGATACAGGCATTCCAGCCCGTTTTAGTGGAGGGGTGTGCTATTTGTTTACATCCATTAGTTTGTAAAGGATTCAATGCAGATTTTGATGGGGATCAAATGGATACTACAGCCCCAGGTCGCGAAGAGCCGACATCGAGGTGCCAAACCTTCCCGTCGATGTGAGCTCTTGGGGAAGATCAGCCTGTTATCCATAGAGTAACTTTTATCCGTTGAGCGACGGTCCTTCCACTCGGCACCGTCGGATCACTAAGGCCGACTTTCGTCCCTGCTCGACGGGTGGGTCTTGCAGTCAAGCTCCCTTCTGCCTTTGCACTCGAGGGCCAATCACCGTCCGGCCCGAGGAAACCTTTGCACGCCTCCGTTACCTTTTGGGAGGCCTACGCCCCATAGAAACTGTCTACCTGAGACTGTCCCTACGGCCAATCTACGGTAGAAGAGAAGGTTCCATCGGAACAATTATTTATTTCAGTTCGTGGTTTCTCATCTCTTTTTTTTTTTTTTTTTTTTTTTGAAAAGGGGGGTGTGGGGAGAAATGACCATGAGAGGGGTACTGGTCAAGTTGGTTAGAGTTGTGGCGTTGACTATGATTGGGATTTGGGTGGTTTTGGTAGGGATTTTTTTGGTGATGGAAGTTATACTGATCGGTGGGAAGCGGCTGGTAGTTTGGATGGTTTTGATTGTATGGGTAGTTTGGCTGATTTTGGTGTGAAGGGTACTGGCTGAACTGGTTGGGGTGGTGATGTTGGTTTCTTCCTAACCAGTTCGGCTGTGTATCTTGGGTTGGGGGTCCACCGTAGGAATTCTGAGGCGGGTTAGGCTGGTTAGCGTTTCCCTCTTCCCATTTAAAGTTCGGGTGTTCTTTCCAAGGTGCATCCTCCTGCCTTGGATTCAAGCTCCTATTTGAATTCCAAAGCCCAGTCGTATTTCGATAGTGATCCTCTTGGGCAGTTACTGTGGTGGCCTTGATTGGAGGAGCTTGCGGTTTATTATTCTCAATTGCCGACAAAAGTGCCCTCTCGAGCTTGTCAATCCGACTCTCCAACTGATCATCATTTCCCACTGCTGCAGCATTCGCCATACCTCTCCTGGGCAGGGGAGCACGTGGATCGTCATAGGCCCTTTTCGCGTAGAGAAGTCTTTCCATAATTCTCTTGGCCTTACTAACTCGTAGTTTGGAAAAACTTCCTCCACTCGATGAGTTCACTAAGTCCTTGCTCTCCTTATTCATCCCCTCATAGAAAATCGAGTAAATTTCTATTTCCAACATGTGGTGGTTTGGACATGCCTCCAACAGACCCATGTATCTTGACCAGTACTGATTCAGGGTCTCATCATAACCTTGTGTAGTTCCTCGGATTTCCTCCCTGAGTGCTCTTGTCTTGGCCGCTGGGAAGAACTGATCCAAAAACACCATCTTGAAGTCTGACCAGGTTCTGATAGAATTTGGTGGCAGCCTCATGAACCAAGTATTTGCCTCCCCTTTAAGAGCAAGGGGAAGGGCCTTCAGCCTATAGTCATCCTCGCTTGATCCCGCTGGCCGCTTCTGTGTCTTGCAGATCTTGCAAAATTCATGTAAAAACTCATAAGGGTTGTCACAACACCTCCCCAAGAACACAGGCAGGACGGCCATAATGTGGGGCTTCACGTAGACTGCTTCTTGTCCTAGGGTCGTGACGATAGCTTGCATTGGTTCGCCAATTAAGTGGGCGTACAATGAGCCTATCTGAGGATCATCTTCCTGGTCGTCAGCCATGTTGGCTTTCTCCTCTTCAGATGTGGATAATGAATCCGGTTCACTCTTGATGGTTGTGTCGCAATCTTCCTCACTGCACGCATCCAAGTCAACGGGCAAGGCAATGGTTAATTCTGAATGAGTGGTAACTGGATTTACCCCTTCTCCCCTTAGCCAGTTGGACTCGGTGTCTTTAAACTGCGGAACACAAAAAAATAAAAAAAAGTTTATTTACAATATTTACACCAAAATTCTTAACAAAAGCACATGATACGCCATCCATCCCCGGCAACGGCGCCATTTGACAAGGATGAGGTTTTATATTAGGGGCGGCGACTCTGTGTGTGTGCGTGTCAACTGGCCAGGAGGGTGCCTAGACCTAGCTGTGTCGTTGGGTCTGTGCCTAAAACCTCTTGTCAACAAAAATACCTCAACCCACTTCTATTGGCTAGTATAGTGGAGAAAGGGTCGATCCCACAGAGATGGATGTAGGCGAAGTGCAATTGCAAAGACATTTTGGAAGGGTTGGTTAGCTACCACGCTTTTGGGGTTGAGTTCTACCTAGGCGTAAAATTAAAATGAGACTCTACCTATACTTGACCAGTAGGTAACTAAATGTTTAATGCGACTCGATGTGTACGTGATTGTGAAAGCTGGACACCCAGTTGTGCATATGAGAAGCTACTAGATGAAACTTACTAAAAATGGCTAGACAAAAGGTAAATAGAATCAAAGGACATGCTGGCAGACTGGCTGCTGGGTTTGCAGAAAAGCTGAAAAAGTGCAAGTACAAAAGCAAAAAGTAACAAAAGCAACATATCTTTGATTGTGATATTTTATTCTTCACCAAGCTAAACTAAACAGATCTAACAAACCCCATTGATGAATGCTCAAGCTCAAAAATTCGTAAATGCAATATTTAACTTGAAATCAAGAACGAAAGCAAGAAAAACTGAAATTTACGCATACTGGTCAACAGGACAGGGTGACAGAAACAAGCAGAAACGAATTCCATGCATTTTTTAGAAACTTAATTAAAACTTGTAAACACATTAAGGAAAGTTTAGATCTAACAAAGCTAGGCAGATTCAAGCACTTAAGCAACAGAAATCAACATAAAACTACCAGATCTAGCTAACTAGGCAGAATGAAATCGTAAGCAAGCTGAAACACAAAATAAAACTACAATAAACTTCATTGCATTCAAAAGATGTTCCAACCAAAGTAACTACTAGAATCCAAGTTTAATGCAAGCAAAGCAAGTACTTAAGTTAAGAAATCTTAAAAACAAAGAAAATAAAAGATTGTTTGGCTCCTCGGAAACTGAAAATGGAAGAACTTTTGGAACTATGGCGGCTGGAATGATTCAGGCAGGCATGACTCCCCGCTGGCTGGTGGCCGGAATCTTCATGGCAGGCTGCTGGATTTAGAGAGTGGAACTTAAAACTAATGGAGCTATTCTCTCAAAAGTGATTTCAAAGTGATAAGTCAAAAGTGATAAATGTTAAGTCAAAAGTTTCTTTATGTTCAACTTCTATTTATAGGGTGGCTTGCCCTAATTTCTAGGGTTGCCTCTTCATGCGAAACGACAACTTTGCCCCTCTTTAGTAGGTGATTGTTCCAAGCAAGTCCTTCTTTCTCGTGTCCAGCTCCGTGTCATCCATCCTGGCCAGTTTGCACCTTTTCTGCCCATACTGGCTAGTTGCACACTTTTTGCTGCTTTTTCACGCCAATTCCTTCTGATCCTTTCCTCCTGATTTTGTACCTCAACTGCACACTTCAGCAACTACTTTGCGCATATTATCCAATAAAGCACGTTATACCTCCACTCAACCAAGGCTGGGAACGAGACCCACCGAGCCCTTTGTTGAAAAAGTACTCCATGCTGAATAGCTCCGGGGCTCACATATTGTAACACTCGGCTCGCCTTCCCAATCTTCATGTCGAAGTTGCGCTCATGTAGGCGCCGAGAAGGTGGCAGTGTACATGTGGCGGGAAGGGTTGGCCGTCATCGATGGCGAGGCCGGGCTAACCAATATCCAAGGTGAACCTTGATGCGTTTAGACATACACCAAGTAAAGTATAGCTCGGTGGTGGTGATGCTGGAGCGCCGTGCCCATCGTTGTACCGATGAATTCCTGGGCGAAACGTAGAAGATGGTCGGTGAGGTGGATCCCTTTTGATATGCTTGGTCTTGAAAATTCCGCTCCTAGCGTGTGTCAAGTATTCCCAAGCGTTTTGGTGAGAATCCGGGTGAAAATTCCACTAACCCATTCTCACTCACATTTTATTATAAAACTAATATATAAAAGGACTCACGTATCACTAATTTTTTCGAAATACTTTAAAATTTTAAATGTTGACAAAATATAAGGGATGGAGGGAGTAATTACCTGGTTTTCTTTCCTTATTTATTGAGTATTGGTTAGGTTTAGCTAGAGAAAAGGAGATGTGAACATGTCTTGTCCTAATAAATTTATTTAATTAAATTTAACTCTTTCAAATTAAAGTCTTTTAAGAATATTAATCTGATTTATTATTCAAATTCAGATTACTTAATTTATTTGCTTACGCCACAACACCTGAAACATCTTCTTTTGCATGAAAACAAGAGTAGATGATATTCTTTTTGAATAAAAAAAAGGTTATATATTTTATCGGTTCTCAAAAAATTGACTAGTTTTTTTTATTTTGGGTTGTCCCTCAAAATTAGACAAGTCTAGATAAGGAAAGTTTTGAACAAACACACACTATTAATAATATGGACCATAATGCACTAACACTACTTTCACTACTTTTTCCCTTCTCACTTACTCCATCCGTTCCATGTTAATAGCTTCATTTTTCTTTGGTAAATTCCAAGTTAATTGAGTCATTTTTTACTATGACAAAAAAGTTATTATTCCTTTTACTTTATTCTCTCTTCATATCTCTTACTTTAGTCACCATCCATTTAACACACTATTCTTAAACTCCGTGACAAAAAGAAATGTCTCTACTAATAAGAAATGAGAGGAGTACTTTTTCCTATCTGACTCTCTTACTTTTCCAATTCCACATTAAAACTTGTGCCGTATACAACTTTGTCAATTTTTGGAGGACGGATGGCACTAATTATTAGAAGAAAGAAATTTGATAAGAGTTACTCCATTCGTCCCTTATAATTTGTCACTATTTGACTCGGCGCAAATTTTAAGAAATGTAGTAACAGAAAGTGGGTTGAAAATGTGACTCCTACTTTTATATATTAGTTTTAAAATAAAATGTGAGTGAAATTGAGTTAGTGGAATGTGGGATTTATTAACAAATATAGTAAAAGTGAAAGGTGACAAATTTTAGGGATGGACGAAAATGAAAGTATGTGACAAATTTTGAAGACGGATGAAGTACTCGTTAATATATGAAGTTCGAAAAATATGGAGTAGTATATTTGGATGTTGGAGGATGGATTATTTATGTGACATTATTAGATGTCACGTTTTAGGTAAATAAACAACATTACAATTTATATTAAGCAATATTAGAGTTAAATTTTATTGGTTGCAAAATAACCAAGTCAATAGTTTTACAATTTCTAGGTGGATTTTAGAGCCAAAAACAGAATTTGATAAAAATTTAAATTTTTTAGTGGAATCGATTCATGCTAATTTAGTAATAAAAAATGCCACCCACAAGTGTATAAGATAAAGTAGCATGTAGCAAGTTAAAATTATCGATCCATGAAGACTAAGACCCGGGAGTACTACGATGCAATGTTTAACTAAGAATAAAGAACAAGTAAGCAAATTAAGGCAATTAACTAAGTAAAGCACATAAAAGATGGTTTTCACACAAATTAGGAAAGGCGGATAGGATCTTTGGTATGGATCAGGGTGTCACCTATGGATCATCCATCTATTGGTCTCTGTGCAGGGAAAATCGGGAAACTTGGTTAGACCCCTCTCGGGTGCATCTAACACGTGGATCAATCTTTAATGAAGAGTCTCCTCCATACACTTCAAGATTGACTCCTAAGACCTACGGACCCAAGCCATCTCTCTAGCTATGCATATCTCGATCACATAAAACGCACGAAATTGTTGATTATTTAACAATCTAATCAAGCATTTCTCAATGGAAATAATTAGAACAAGATATATCAAATTGGTAGCTAAGCAATTAGATAATGAAAAAACCCAATAACCAACAAAACCAACACAAATGAGATAGATAAGCACAAATCAAGGTTTAACTCATGGATTCCATACAAACTTCACCAAATCCCTTAAGTCTAGCTACTCATGATAGTAGTCAACACAAAAGAAAATACAAAAGAAACAAAGGAAAATATGGATGGAAAATGGAAATTAGAACTCCCTAAGGTGAATTGATGTTGCGGAGAGTCTTCTTATTCAATCTCTTGAAGATGGAAGCCTCCTTGCCTTCAATCCTCTTGAATCTCTCGATTTCTATCTTGATTTTGCAGTGGGGAAAGTTAGGGTTCGAAAATGAGTGAGAACCCTTTTATACTCGGAGTGAAAATCAGGATTAAGTGGACAATTATCCAAAACACCCGGCCGAAGTGATCCGTAAGTGGAGAAACACCCGACCAGTCTTCCTCGAGCCCGAACTTGGCTGCAAAACACCCGATAGGGTTTTCCAGAAATGGATGATGCACTATTTATTAGCACTAAAAATATCTCAAGCATTACGGGTAGATCTAGTATAGCTAAAGGTCGACTCAGAATATCGAACACGAGGAATAAGATTGCAACGACTACCATATACTAAGCATCATATACTATCTAGAGACCGATGAGGTTTTGGGTTGATTTATTAAACTAGACGAAAATAAATAAACAAATAAAAGAAAGCATAAAAACATATGATACAAAAAAAGGTAAGAAAGTAGAATTTTAGATTCCCAAATGGCTTCCGAATTACTTTTCTGAGATATTAAGTCGGTCACTTAACTAGTTTAAAACCCCCTCCCGATGAAAATTTTAGATTATTTTAAAAATTGAAGTCCTTCAATTTTAGACCTAATGTAACACCCCCCCGATAATTTTAATAATCAATAAATGATGTCACTTTTTGGTCAAACCCCGACTCAAAAAAAAAAAATAAAATATACACATAAACAATCTAGATAACTCGTAACTATTTACAAATATGAATGTCTAACCAAAATTTTTGGAAGTAAAAAACTTTCATTTTCTAGACATGCCACGTCTAACATATTCAAAAGAATTACCAAGGGAAAACTTGACTAAACCCGACTTGAGCAACCGTGAAGAAAAAGAGCAATTCGATCACCTAATCAAGGGGGGAAAAAGAAAAAGTGACTTCAACAAGCCCATTTAAAACCCACATTAGAGTTTAAATTTTCCCAGATTTAAAGTAACGTTAGGCAATCTATATTTTATAAAATTTATTACCATGTTCTTATCGAATCAATATCCTTATATCGATATACATATGTTTATTTTTTTTTTTTTAAGGTAAACAACAATACATCCAATTTATATTTTCCCTTTTCTTGATTCCCTTTTAAACCCCTCTTTCTTGTTTTTTCCCATTTGAAGTCATAATCATATAATACTTCACGATATATCCAACATACGTGATAATATCCCCAAAATACCCATATTTTAACAAAGTGCACTTCCCAAATCTATACATATTTATTCTTTACCAAAAACCCAAAAACCATTTAAATTCCACATTCATATATTCCCATTGATCTCAAAATATACCACATAATTAGTAATCACATATCCTTCATAAAATATATAAAAGAGTTCAAAATAAAAATAAGCTACAATTCCGAAATCACACCCCTATTCAAATTTAAAATCAAAGTACGTTACAATCTTATTCAAATACCCAAAAATCGGGTAAATCACCCCAATTTTTCCCTATACGAACAAATATACCCCAAGGGCCGTGCACCCGGGTACGCGGTAGATCAAAAGAGAGAATCAGGGATCGGTTTAGCCCCAGAGGACTCCCGCGGGTTTAGGGTGCGACGATAATTTGACCACCCAAGGGGGCGATCGAAAGAGATACGAGCGAGCGAGAGACCACCCAAGGTGCGAGATATTCGATAATCACGATCCCCCGGGATCCAAGACAGGATACGGAAAAAACCAATTGTACCCTAAAAACTCAAGAGGGGGACACGAGTCAAGCATACCAAATTTTATCTCAACACTTATATTAAAAAAATCTCAAACATTCCCAATATTTATACCCATCATATCAAAAAATCATTAAATTCCAATTCTACAATACTATCACATATCCAAATACAATATTTCAATAAGCAACATATACAAATACATAAGCATCACCGATTAGTACCAAAATTCTATATGCTCGAAACTTAATTCGAATTAAAGACCAAAGTAGAATACACTATTATATATGCAATTACTAAATTAATTCAGGGAAATTTAAAAACCAATGAAGAGTATACTACCTCGAGCACAAAGAGTCTTGACACGAAATCCCAGATTCCGCTCCTCCTTGCCCGTGTTACGTTAAGGAGAGATAAGTCTAGCCTAGAGCTTTTAAAAAAAACCGGCGGGTTTGGAAAGGGGTTTTTGATTTGGACCCGGGGGAAGAAAGAAAAAAGAAGAATTCCCGGGGGCAGTGCCGGAGGGAGATGACAGCGCCCAAGGGTGTGTGTATAAAAAAAATGGAGGTTTTCTCCATGGGTGTCACAAAAGGGTTTAGAAATGTGGGGGGGGGTGACTGGGGTAAGTTCCAAAAGGGGAGAATAGGAAAAAAAACCCTTTTTCATTTCCCCTCAACTCATTTTATAAAAAAAATTAATCTTTCCTATTTTTTTATTTAAACTTTACCCTTTTTTCAAAAAAAACCCTATACCTACAACTTAAGTATTGAAGTCTAAAATTTCATATAAACACACTTTTGATCTTTTTATTTTACACACAACCCGACAGACTAAACTTCACTCACGGAACTTCTAATTTAATTCTAGACTTCTATAGCATTTAACAAATTTTTTAAATTTCCCAATTTTCAGACCTTACATCATCAAAAACCTCTAATCGAGGACTTTTCTCAAGAACGTACTAAAACTTTTTTTAAAAAACTCAATTTTTTTGCTCCATATCTTTTCTTACACTTATTTAAGACTATATTTTATTATTCCATAATTTATCAAATTGTCAAAATTTTTTGTTAATTAATTCGAATTATTCCGAAAATCTTAATTTTGCGATTTATAGCAACAATTTACTTTTCCGTCTAAGGTGGGTTTCGGGGCATTACACCTAACTCCTAAAAAAATTGTAAGACCAATGACCTCACATGAAACCTCAACCTCCCGTATTCTTTTTGAATTAAAGGGAATTATCTCTTGTCCAAGTCAATTATTTCGTTTCCCCAGTACTCTATTCAACCTAGCATGTATTCAAAAGGTAGCTAATCAATTGAATATAAAACACAAGGATAAATCAAATAACCGGTAAGAGCTAACACGAAAAAACAATTAATATCTTCACAAAAAAAATGTTCTACTCAAAACAAGTAAATACACTAATTAAAGTACAAGACATGAAAGAAATTGATAAAACCAAGGTTAATTTTAATCTTCAAACCCTTTTTCTTTCCCGGGGTCTCGAGCCCCCGCCCAAGGAAGAGGATGGTTATTTTGGAATATGGTATGGAGGATGAATGGTAGAGGGGGAAAAGGGTTGGGGCTCCAGATAAAGATTATGAATTAGGGTTTGAGGTATTTATAGGTTGGGGTAAAAGGTTTATTTTGATAATTTTCGTGGCCTACAAGATATGGAGAGAGATTTGGCTTCACAAAAAATTTTTTTTCTCCCGTCAAATTTCCCCCGCCTTTTGGGTGCACCGGGAACGCAACGTTCGTAAAAAGTCATAACTTTCTCCACCAAATCCGATTGAGACGGAGAAAAATCCACGCCGGGGGTTTTTTAAGAAAGAGAATGGCAGTAGTAAGCACTGATTGAACTTCAAAATCTAGGGAGAATGGGCACGAACAGAGGCTGCTGCACTTTGGCCTTTTTTTACCTTTTTTTATCTTTTTCTATCATTTATCAAAAACAATCAAAAATACCAAATGTATAAAATATGCAATTTAAGAACATAATTTGCATGATTGACGTTTAAAACGAGTCAAATCTAGCCCTTAAAAAAATGCAAAAACCGTGTTTGTCAATGGGAAAAAACCGGGGGGGTTTTTTCTCTGGGAAACCACCCCAAGAATCAGCTTCGGCCCCGTTTTAACCTGTTTTTATCACAAAAATACGACAAACCCATTAAATACCTTTAAATTTGTGTATATATGGGAAAAAACCCCCATTAAACACCTTAAATCATCAAAAGCACTATTTAATCACCAATAAAAAAATCCTAAACTATGAGTTTGTCAAATACTTCTTTTTATAATATGTATTGACCAACAATATATTTGAAATTCACTAGCGAACATAGTTTTTTTTCCCGAATACGGGACCATAAGCTCTCCAATGGCGGAAAGGGGGCCAACCACTAAGGTTGAGAAAAACTCGAATATGACCCCAAACCCGGGGAAATTTAAAATTTGATTCAAGTTTCTTTGGATTTCTTTGTTTTTGAATTAAATTTTTTGGCAAATTTTGATTTTTCATTTATATTTGTTCATATGTATAGAAACCGAAAACTTGAATAAATTTTAATATACATACCTAAAACAAACTCTTCATGTGTTGGGGGGGAGTTATAAAAAAAAATTTGATTTTTTTGATATTTAGCTATTGAAGATTATACTTGTTTAGATATGTTAATTAGTAGATAAAATAAACTCTTTGTTGCTAATAAATGTTCTAATTTTGACTGGGTTTTAAAAAAATTTTTTGACTTTATAAAAGAAATGGAAAAAAAAATTTGTGGAAGGTGGATCCCTTTTCATATTGAGGAAAAAAAAAGTTGAGTTAAAAATGAAAGACCACATCAAAAAAAAAAAGGGAAATAAGATATTTATTAGGGAAAGAAAAAAAGGGTATTTAATGGTGGATGGGGGGAAAACTAATACTTTTATGTACTTTTAAAAAAATTAAATATATTTGTGCAATTTAGATTTTTTGGGTTTAATTTTTTAGTTAAGATTTTATAGATATATTTGTTCAAATTAGATTTTTCGGTTCAGATCAGATCTTTGTAGTTCTGAATTTAGTTTTTGAATGTTTCGGTTTGATTTTAATTTTTATAAAATTTCAAATTTTTAATTAAGAACGGTTTAAACAAATCGAACCAAAAGTTGAATGATCACCAAATCGAACCAAAAATTGAATGATCTCCCGCTAATGACACCCCACCCACAATCTCCCACTTACAACCAAACATCTTATCTATGTCTGATGTCCAAATTAAAATAATGATAAAAATTGAATAAAAAGATCATTCTAAAACTAGTTGGGAGAGAAGGTTAAATGGATCACTAGTTACTAAAAATTGGATGTCTTATCAAACATGTCAACTTAGATCAGATTGCTGTGAGAAGTTATCAAGTACACTCATTACATTCCAAAAAGTTTATCATTTATGTATATCCGTCTATCTAGGCATAAATAATGCATGTAAGTATTAAACGAAGAGAAAAAAGAATTAAGTTTTTAAATTTGGGAGAGAGAAAAATAATTGATTGTATTAATTGAAAATAGAAAGTTATCAAAAATTGAAACATTTCACTTTAGTTGAGATAATTTAAAAAAAGTATATCATCATGCCAAATTGGTTGTATAGATGATTGAACATTTTCTCAAGAGGAAGTAGCTAAGAAACAATTTAAGACTATCGATCTTTGTTACTTAACAAAAATAGAGAGGGGGTAAAGAGGCTATTTGAACCCAAGAAGTTTTGCTTTCTTCAATTGTCTTTAGTAGCCGTATTTTTCGCTGCACATCGCGACAAGAATTTGCTTGATCGACACTTCCAAGAAGGTAGTAAAACCAGAATTTGCTAATTGATTTGAAAAAAGTCTAATTTTTTAAAATGTCAGCAAACTAATAAATTGCAGCCATAGCTAGATTCTGAAAACGAAGCCTAAAAAATCTATACAAGCAATTTGAAGAAGAAAACATTCTGAAAACTACACTTAAAAAATCTATAAGCAATTTGAAGAAGAAAACGCTACGAACGCTACAAAATTGAGGAAGTAAAAAAGCAAAAGTTATATCTGAATCAATACCTCAAAAAAGATACAGTAACTGTGAATTGTCAAATCCATTTTTGCAAGACTCAAACTTTTTGAGATTAAAACAGAATAACTGGGAATTGAGTAAGGAGGAGAGGCGGTGAAGGGGAGGGCCGAGGAGGAGGGTGGAGGAGGCAGAAATTTAATCCCATCGCGCGACTGTTTTTTTTTTTGGATCAAATTTGAGGGGTGGTTTGGTCAATTAATAAATATTATGAGTGAAATAATAAGAAAAAAGAAGTGAAAAAAGAAAATAAAAGCAAAATCCCTTTTTTCGAAAAATATGCATGTCTCGATCCTATATTTCAAAAGGTCTACGAATTTAATCCTCAATTTCAAAAGGTCGGCGAATATAACCCCTTATTCCGAATTCTCTCAATGAAATAAGGTGAAATAGAAATAAATAGTTTAGATACAATACAAAAATGTAAAAAAATAGCAAAAATATCCATAAAATTAACCCCTAATTTTGTTTGTCTTCTATATTTTGGTATATTATAAATTAGTCAAATAAATATCTTTATAATCTAACTAATCCTATTTGCTTAGCGAAAATCATGTATTTTACTAATATATTGCATTTTAAATAAAATGATAATAATAATACTACTCCATCTAGTGAACCAAGAATCTACGGGCTAATGATTAATTAAACGATTGGGCTTTAGGCCCACACGAACAAAATTGTGGCAACACAAAATCTAGCTACCCTATATTCACACCTATAAATTCAGTAATTATAGGCCCAAACATAAATGCCCCAACCTTTTTAATTCCCAGCGAAACACACCAATCTACAACAGCCGCCGCCTCAGCCAGTTCGTCGACTCCCCCGCGCCGTGCTATCTCTTCTACTCTGCTTCAACTCAGCCACATAGCCCTAATTTTCTGTCCATAAGGTCAATTTTTCTTAATTGATATTGCACCTTCTTCTTCCCAATTCAGTCGTCTCTAAGTGTGGTCTGCAAGTTTTCTCATTTATCCTGATTTCGAATTTATGTATCTAAAAATTAGAATGATAAGATTTATGAGGTATTGATGTTTGATATATTGTTTGTTTTTATTAATTGTGAAGTGTAGAAATCTATTGGAAATTAACAGTCCCTCTTAGAGGAAAAGTGGCAACTTTCCCCAACTTTCCCCAAAACTCTGCTTTTTATGTTTAGTATAGATTACCGCCGGTGCAGTTGCAGTTGCAGTTGCTATCATCGAGTTTTTTGTTTCTAAGTAAATTACTTTATGGAATCAGGAAGATTTATAATTGGGATACTGTAGCTTGTCGCCCCCAAATTCTTGCCTAAACACCTACAAGGCACATCTTTTGTCCATGCCATCTCTAATTAACCACAGGCTATATATTGTGTGGTCATGAGAATCAGATGAACTGCGTCCGATAATCCCCTGTTTAGCTAACACTTTTGGGGGTCTCTGCAGCCTAAATTTCTTAATAGATCATGTAGCATTCTGATATGTTTTATGAATCAGCAAATGCCTGATACAAGTAGAGTTCAGGTATATACAAAAATTGTAGGTATGAATATTATGATTGCTGATTTGTAGTCTGCATCTGTTACATGTGGAGGTTCATTGTACTGATATATTGTGTGATATAAAGGCTAGAGCTTTAGAATCAAGTACTCAGTTGCTTCCTCAAATTAAAGACATAGTTTTGACTTTACGTTAGTCACATTGCTAAGAAATGAGGATTCAAAATTCACTCTGTTAATTTCTCTCCATCTTAACCGAGGCTCAAACACTTTTTTCAGATGGCAACTCACGAGGCTGATGGAAATTCCATTTCTCCATCTCGTATAGAATCACCTGAACTAGCAGCCATGCAGGAGAAAGCTCACAAGGGTTCTTCAAGTTCTGGATCCAAGGTATTTTGATGTACCATTAACTCATTTTGTTGGAACATCTACTTTCTGTTTTAATTTTAATTGCATGCTGCAAGTGCCCCATTAAAAATTCTGAAGTAGCTGTTTTTTATTTTAAATAAATTAATGTGATATTGTTTCCTTTTTGCTTGATGGTTTATCTTACTAATATGAAGATATATTTTTCTGGGTTTGTTTATTGAACTTTTCTCATATTGTGGATTTCGGAGCTTTTATATATTTAATGTTGGTGACTGATCGGAGAAGTTTCTCAATTCACCCCAGAATACTGGCTAGTAGGTCTGCTTGTATTTATGACAAATAAATTATTTCAATGCCAACTATATTCAGCATTTTTGACCGCTAGGTTTTGATATTCCATATAAAAATCATACTTGTCTCGAGAATGCTTGTTTCTCTATGATGCTTTGAAAACTAGAATGACAGTTGATAATCTTTTTCAGAGTACTATAGTTTGCCAAAAGACTAGATGAGTTTATAGCAGTGGAGGGAAAAGAAAAGTTTAATATGAGAAAAATATTTTATTTTGGAAGCCAATTGGAGGTCCACGCATCCATCTATTTCCATGTCACATATGGAAAGTTACAAAAAAATTTTGTTACATCTTGTTGTGCTGTTTCTTTTTATTCATTGGAAAGATCAGTTGGAGAGTGAATTTCTCAGTTTGTCTGTTTTTTATATGTTGCCTAATGTTACATATATTAAACTTCACTTTTTGCAGCATGAATCTCGTGAACATGCAAGAGATAGGGAAAGGGAGTCTAAAAGCAGAGACAGGGAGAGGGAAAGAGGTAGTAGAGACAAAGATAGAGACAGGGACAAAGAGAGGAATAGGGATCGGGAAAGGGAGAGGGGTAGAGACAGAGACGGGGAAAGGGAACGGGATAAGGATCGTGATCGACATCACCGAGATCGCCACAGAGATCGAAGTGAGAGAAGGGAGAGGACCAGAGATAGGGGTGATGAGGATGACTACTACCGAAGCAGAGACTATGACAGGTGAGAAAAGTGCAACTTTCTATATCTTTCATTTTATTATAAAACTAATATATAAAAGGATGACTCACATTCCACTAACCTTTTCAACTCACTTTTAATTACATTTCTTAAAACCTGTGCCTGGTCAAAGTGAAACAAATTATCCGGGACGGAGGAAGTATATTTCGAACTCTCAGTAGCCTATATTCATTATTTAGAGCATGTAATTGACCTGACATGCTACTGGTTTATATATTGTTTGAAAATGTTATTCTTCCGAGCAGTATTTTGGGAGATTTTAAAGTGATTATGTTTGTATTTCTTAACTCTTTCTAGATAAGGCAGCTCCACCTGAATTGTTTTTTACTAATATGATTTCTACTTCAAGGTCATATCTGCTCTGCTGCCCTTCTATAATACCTGAATGTGACCGACTTCTGTACCTTGTACAAGGAGAAGAATGATTACAGGTCTTGTCCATCTCTAACCAGGATGCATGTCTGGTAGCACACAGAATTATAATAGATGTTGAGTTCTTTGTCAATCGATAGCCTGTATCAGATCATAATCATGGAAAAGTATATATTAACTAATATAAACTCTGGCACCTGTACTTTTAGAATAGACTGCCTTTTTATGTTTGATGTAACTTGATGTAGCATTCACAGATTGACTTCTGGAGCCACCCCACAATTCCTGGAATGTTCCCACAGTAATATTTACCTTTGCCAGGAGATAAGTTCTCTTAACACCTCTAGCATTCGTTGTAGCTCACTAGCTCTTTTAATATGCTTCTAGGCATTATCTTAAATCTGATTGCAGTTTTGGGCCCCTCCCTGTTATGCCAGTGTGAGCAATGACTCAGCAGGTCTCACCCATATTGCTTTATGTATTGTGTTAATTTCTTAATAAAAGTAAATATGAGAAGTCCTTAAAGAAATTTTGTTTTGTCAGGCTACCAGGCATGCTCGCAGGATATGTTGGTGGTCTTCTAGCCAACTCACTAATGAACAGGTGATACTAAGTTCTATCTCAATTTCTCCATAGTTTTCGTATTGTATCCGTTCCTAGATATGACACTAGTTAGATGGCTTAATGCCTAATATTTTCTATTTTAGTCTATTTTCTATTTTAGTCTGACCCTTTTGCAACCAGTTTATGAATGTTATGATTCTTCCCTTGCTGTTGATACTGCAGTGCATGGGTAGTTATGTTGATACATCATATCCACAGTTTTCTTTAGAGAATTAAGAGGCCATATTTTCAATCACCAACAAAGTCCTGCTCTGAGTTACTCACGGCCTTTGCTATTAATCCCCTGAGTTGTCTATTTTCTTTTCTTGCTTGTATGTATTTTATTTCAATGTTCTGTATGATCATCCAAGAATTTCCATTTTCATGTTCTCATAGCAGTCTCATGGCAACATTCTTTAGTCATGTTATGTCAGCAATTGGAGTATACTGCTGGTCAGATATTTATCTCACACTGTTATATAAATCTTTGGTCATCCATATCTATGAAGTTTATTAATCATTCATACCGTTTCCTTTCATTATTCAGGAGATGCTGTGGTAAATGTTTACATGCTTGAAAATTGCTGTGGAGATGAGATCAGTTGAAGAGGCTAGCAATGCAATGGCTTTAGATGGCATTATTTTTGAGGTAGCAACTGATCTTACCAGTAACACCAAATGCTGCTGATATACATTATTTAGTTATTAAAACGATGGTTCTGACTTTTGCATAAAAAATTTGCAGGTATGTTGGTGAACTTAGTAATCCCTCGTCCAGTTGCTGGTGTAGAAAATGCACCAGGAGTAGGGAAGGTTTGTTGTTAAGCATCCTTTGATTCCACTAGAAGAGATATATATTAGCCTGCAATCATATATTTTGTAACTGGTGATGTATAGGTCTATTTGGAATACGCGGACACTGAAAGTGCTGTAAAAGCTCGGCAAGGACTGAATGGAAGGAAATTCGGTGGAAATGAGGTTGTTGCAGTTTTCTACCCAGAAGATAAGTTTTCAGAGGGAGATTACAGCGGATAGTTCCCTCTTGTAGGAAGTTATCTTATACGGATAGTTCCCTCTTGTGGTTATGTTCTGCGCTTCTAACTATGTCTATTATGTGATATGGTGTTATGATTTTTATAGGATGTTTCCTAGTCTACTCTTGCTACCTTGTTTCTTACATCCACTGAGACTCTATTCATCAAAGTTGCTTAACAATTAATAGAACTTCATTGTCCATGATAAATAGTTATATTTGGTTTCGTCTGTCAAAATTAGTTTTTTATTTGATTAAAGTCTAAAATTGGTCTTAAACATATGGTCATTTTTCCTTTTTGGTCTTAAACTTTATCTTTTGGATATTTTGGTCCTGCACATATGAAAATTTGATCATTTTGGTCTTCCGTCAATAGTTTCGTTAAAAACTAATGGTCAATGCCGATTTTGGTCTTCCGTCATTTTGGTCTTAATTCTGATTTTTAAGTCACTACTTAATCTCCTAATTAATCTCTTAATTCTTTCTTCTTCGTTTCTCTAATCTTTCATCTTTTTAAGTCACTCTCAGATGATCATGAGAGTGTGTACGCTATGGTCACCATGAGGCTCCCTAGTTTAAGGCACAGTTGATACAGCCTTCGGTGGAAGAGTAACATTACAGGGGTTAACCTAGCCTCGCGACAAGGGACACGAGTCTACTGTGGCAAAACCCTCCCCATAGGTTGGAATCGAAGGGGCATAAGATAGGAGCAAGTTGGTCCACTATAAAGCATTCAAACCTCAATTTCAAATAACAAATTTTAGACATTGGTAATCCAGAATAACTACACATTATTCACAAAAAATATACTTCCTCTTAAAAAATAGTTTTATCATTTTGCGTTGCTCCACAATTCTAAGTATGAAAAGTTTTTAACTACACTATTCATTAATACGCTAGTAGGAGTACTACAATCACTATCTTTTTCCCATTTGTCTTACTTTTTCTCATCTATCTCTTACTTTACCATTTGCACAATAAAACTCGTGTCATTTACAAGTTTACTATTTTTTAAGGACGGACGTGAATATTAAAATAACTAAACATTACTAGTAAACTAATTCAAAGTTTGTAACTAAACAAATGGGATAATATTATTTAAATGATGTAGTTTAGTTAAATTATGATCTGTTTCATGATATGTGAAATTGGAATATTAATTATAAATAATTCAATTTTTCTTAATTATCACATCCGTGCAAGAGGTGGGCGATATCATTTACAAGTTTGTCTATTTTTCTTAATTATCACGTTAAAATTTGTGTCATTACAAGTTTGTCTATTTTTAAAGGATGGATTAGATGTTAGGATTAGTATACTGAAAAGCATATTTCAAGCATGTTGCGCGGATAGAATTGCTTGTATACCATATATTCTACAATCCACTTTTAACCTAAAGTGAGAAGAAGTAATTTTATCGCATTGATGTTTGCTTGTGCATTTATAAGATGTTTCTCAAACATTTAAATGTATAAGAAGCAAATAAGTCTCATTCTTCTACATAGTAGACTGGTCGTGAACGACATTCACAGAAGGTGACGCAGTTGGTCCTTTGTAGAAGAGAAATAGAATTTCACAACCTAGATAGGCTTTGGCTACCTATCGTGAAAGGTTGCAATGTCAGCCCGCATGTTTCCTTACCTTAGGAAATAAACGACACTGGTGTGGTATAACACTGAAGGATCTAACAGTTGAGATAAGTCTTTCTTGTCATTTACCGAAAGACGAGGTCTCGGTGATTGTTATTTCTTAATCATTGTTGATATAACATTGAGCATACGATATTGATTATGCACTACTTTGATTTATCAAATGGTGCGGATTTTTCGCAATCCAGGAATCCTGATATCTTGGGTAGTGGTGCTCAATGTCTAGAGGTTCTAGTATTGTTATTGCAATGAATCATGTGTTGGGTGAGTCCAGTTTGATAATATCCTCATGATGTGTTCGAAAAAGGTTTAATTATCCAGAAACCCGGCCGATTGGAATTTATTCCAGAATAATAAATTAAGATTTTGAACTAGACAACTCTTGGAAAAAGATTTTAATTAATTAAAGTCAAATAGCAGACTTAAATTAATTAATGGATATTTATATCTTAAACACGAGAGATAATAAATTAAAGAGGTAAAGTAAAGCCCGGATTACTCGTAATTTTGGATTGGACGGACAGTCAATATTATTATACTATAGTGGATGATAATAATATTCTGTTTGGACTTGTATTAAATTGAGGCTCAAATTAATTAGTAAAAGTCCAACAGGTTTGGCCCAAGTCCAACCTCCATGGATCTCTAATCTGGCTCATCATAACTCCAGATAAAAGGAGATTAGAAAGGATACTAATGGAGAATTAACTCTAAAATTTCGTTCCTCTCTCTGGAGTGAACGTGATTTTCAGTTCTCTCCATAACAGAAAACCTGTCTTCTTTCTAATCAAGTCCTTTTCGATTCTGACAAGCTTTGTCCACCCAAAGGTCATAATCTGAGTTCGGGATACAGATTAGAAGGTTTGTGGTTGAGTACGAAGATCATCACGTGGAGAAGGCGCAAGCAATCTCGATTCTTTGGAGAATCAGATCGGTAGTTCTAAACCGTAGGAAATTCATGAATTAGGGTTTTAATTCCTTTTACATGAATTATTTGTGTTCTTGTATGCAATTTTGTGTTTAACATGTGAATCAATTAATCCCATAATCGGTCAAATAAATCTGTAGATCTGATTTATTTGTATATGCATGACTTTCGTTGTGCAAGGGGTACCAATCCCCAGCATGAGAGTGTTAAAATAACTAAATATTAATAGTAAACTAATTCGAAGTTTGACTAACAAAAAAATGGGTCTTTAAATTATGAAATTTGCCAAATTTCGATCTGTGTCATGACCTTTGAAATTATAAATAAAAAAAATTTCAATTTTTCCTAATTATCACATCCATGCCAGTGGCGGCCCTACGTGGGCGCATGAGAGGGGTCCTTGGAACCCCCAACCATTTGTGTTTTTACTACTCCATCTACTACTTCATCCATCCCTGAAAAATATGAACTTTCTTATTAGTCCGTCCTTAAAAATTATTATGAACTTTCTAATTTTGGAATATTTAAACAACACATAACCTTTACATATCATTTTATTTACAACTTATACAATTACATTACACTACTAATCAATGTTTTAAAAATCGGACCGACAAGTGAACCGGCGACGAAGCTACTTGTTCACGGTTCAACTGGTCGGACCGTTTTACTGTAGCATATATAATTAAATATATATTATATAAATATATCAAATTTATTATATAATAAAATGTAGTTTTGATCAAATTCATATATAATTTAGTGAAAAATAAAATATTATTAAACTTAATTGAGGATAAGTATAATTAAATTTTGAAGAAATATAAATATAAATATATAACTAATATATTAAAACTTATATTTAATTAAATATATATATGTGACAATATTGAAATTTAGTGTAATAAATTACTATTAAAGTTTATTAAATAACAAATTTAATTAAAATATTTTATTTACAATTAATTATAATGAATTAATCAATTTATTAAAATAATAATTCATCATAGAATGAATGAAAATTTATTCATTGATTATAAGAATAATTAAAGTTATTGTTGTGCCACAACAGCTGAAGTAGTGGAGTGGTAATGAAGTTGGACTCACATACATGATGTTTATGATTCGAATCCCATTGTACACAAATTTTTGAGAAAAAAACTGAAAATTTCAAATAACCCGTTCTCGATCGGACCGGCCGGCTCATCCGGCTCAACCTCTCAACGGTTTTAAGTGGTGAACCGGACCGGACTGAGCATCGGTTCACAACCGAACTGGTCTGGTTTTTAAAACACTGCTACTAATGATGTGGAGTCCACTGTCCATTAACAGAACTTACACTACCGTTTATCTCTCTCTTTTACTTTATCAATTACTCTCTCCGTCCCACTTTAGGAGTCTCGGTCACTTTTTTGCACTCATTTTATAAAAATGATACTCCCTCCATTTCATAGTAGTGAAGACATTTCTTTTCGCCACATAGATTAAGAAAATGATGTGCAATTAATTAAATAAAAAGATAATAAAGTAAGAGAGAGGAGAAAGTAGAGAGAATAAATTAAGAGAGAGAGAAAAGTAAGTGAGAAGAAATTGTTTGACTTTTACTATAAAGGGAATGACACTACTAATATGGAACGTACCAAAATAATAAAATGATTGTATTAGTATGAAACGGATAGAGTAATAAATAGTTAAAGTGGAGAAATAGTAAAGTAAAAAAGAGAATAATCTTAAAAATATTAAACCCGTATTAAACCAAATATTCATACTTTGTGGAGATGGAGGGAGTTGCATATAATCATACAAAACTCTACAAGGTAATCAGCCAGCTCAGTTGGTAGTTGGAGTGGTCTAGTGACCGAATGTTCCTAAGTATGAATCATAAGGTGGTTTGTTTGAATTTCTAATTGTTAGTTATTTTGTAGATTTCTAATATTAATAACTAAACTAATTCTTATAACTACTTTTATTCTTTGAGTATTTCTCGTAATTAGTTTAATTCATTAGTTTTATTCTCAAATTATTTATCCCTTCTCATCCATCTCTTCCTCGGCTCCTTAACGTGTCGAGCTGTGTGTCGAGCTATTTTTGACGTCGTCGATACTAAAAATATTCAACAATTGTTATTAATAGGTTGAATCCTCCATAATTAAAATCCAGGGTCCACCACTAATCCATGCACAAAATGACATCTTTTTTTTGTTTGACCACAGATTTTCCGAATCCACATTCGGCAGAATCAGATTAATCCTGTTCGACCGGACATGCGGATTAAAACGTCGATTTTTGCATGGATGAGATTATTAAGAAAATTGAAATCTCACGATTTTATATTTTTATTTTAAAATATATGAAAAATACCAAAATTTAACCAAATTTAATAATTTTAATGACGTCTTTGAATAAGTATTGAATCCCATTTCTCCAATTTCAGAATAAGTCAAATTTTAATATAGGCCAAATACCTATTTTATACACCACAAGAATAATCTAAACTTTATTTTAAAAAAATGACTATATTAGAGCTCAAAACATAAATATTCAAATTGATCTTATAACTTATAAATTTCTAAGTTAAGGATAAAACTTATAAATATTAAAAAAAAGGCCAAAACTTGCCTTTTATATATGTTTTATAAATATTTCAAAAAAATTTATGTGTGGTCTTCTGATGAAGAGAAATTCCTTCATTTACGTATTCAAATCTGTTCAGGTATGCACAAACGCATATCATGGTTGGTATGCGTTTATATGTGCTTTTAACTTGCATAGAAACATTGCTTGCTTTCAGTGAAAGCTGGTCACTGGCATCTATTACAATGACAGTATTTTTGAGGACACAGATGAGTATCGATCTTCTCCATGCGAATAGTTACTTGGGAGCTCTGTTTTACTCTTTGATTATTCTAGTTGTCGATGGTATACCTGAGCTCGTGACTATTGGAAGACTTGGAGTTTTCTACAAACAGAGAGACTTGCATTTCTACCCTGCATGGGCATATGCAGTTCCAGCTACCATTCTCAAGATTCCACTCTCGTTATTAGAATCTGTGCTTTGGACATGCTTTACTTACTACACGATTGGCTATAGCCCGGAGGTTGGCAGGTGAATGATACTACATATTCCATACATCTCTACAATGAAGTCTTCATCGCTTAAATGATTATCAATTACAATGTCGGAATGACTCTATGCTCTCGACTATTATCGTATTTTGTTGATGTATTACGGGTTCTTCCGCCAAATGATGGTGTTCTTTGCTGTTCACTTTTTTATCTATATCATTGTTCCGTTTTGCGGCAGCAGTCTGCCAGACCGTGGTTGTATCTGCCAGACCATAGTTTAGTAACATTGCCAGTACATTAACAGATAGTGAGTCACAGATTACATTCTTTTATAACATTGAAATCTGGGTAACTTAACCTCGATTGTGAACACAATTTGTGAAACTTCTTGATACTTATGTAGTTCTGTTTATACCACATGTATAGACATGTAGAGTCTTTGAAAGCAAGATGAAATGCATCAAAATCTTCATAATTTGAACCACTATTCAACACCTTATCAAGTTCGTCAACTTCCTTATGCAATCTTGAACAATCTGAACTGCATCGGGACTGGAAATCAGATTCTTGTTTCTCAAGCTCCGAAGAAACCAAAGTAAAGTCAGCCATATATATCAATCTTCCCCAGCAATGAAACTAATAGTTCTGTGTCATTTAACTCAACATATTGCATAAAAAAGGGTTATGCAAGCTTAAGCTCAGAGCCACCATAAAGAGACCATAAAGAGAGACAAGAACATTATAAAGAGGTGAAATGACCTTCATAGACCCCAAAAGTGAAACCAATCTCTATCCAGTCAAATTAGGGCATTCGTTATCGATTTTTCCGCATAGAATTCAGACTTCCTCAATATTATCGTCCTGCTGTTCATCCCGATAATAAGCAAAACACAATCACGACTAAATAATTTAAATCACATCCTGTTATACTTGCCATCTAATTCTAGAGTTGCAGCAGCAAAAACAAACAAGGCCAAAAAATGCATCAAATTTAGTGAATCAACTACAATTTCATGTATATGCTTAAGCATAGAGCAACGATCACAATTAAACAAGAGAGAAATAAAGCCTATTTGTAATTGGATCAATTAATTCTAATAGCTGAAAATTTTTGAGTAACTTTCTTCTCCGACTAAAATTAATCTGTTTCTCAAAATTGGATAATTCAAGTAAACAAAATCCTGAAACTCCGTGTTTCTTGTTGACATGCGTAAAATTCAAATGATCAATGAAAGAGATCTTTAATGGTGAATTGAATGAACCAAACAAACAAACTCTTCATCTCCTATCTCTAGACTCTCTTGATCGCGATCCTACATTAGCCACGAAAGTCCATTATAACAATGTAAAAGAATAAACTGAAAAAATACAAATTTGTAATAAGCTTGTTGGGATATAATTTTTAGAGGGTCGCAATTTTCCTTTTCTCGTAATGATGCTTTTATCCTTGGCCCCGTCAGGGAGTTCTTCATCAATGTTTAAATCTTACCCGGTTTTTTTTACCTCCACCTTCCTTCTCAGGTACATTCTCCTTCTTCTCTGGCTCATTATTTTTCTCCGCCAGTTTTTCTGCTTCATTAGCCATTTCTTGTTACTTCTCTTGATCTTGTTCATTCTCTTGCATTGGTTCCCTCTCCTTCTCTTCTTGCTCATTCTCTTGACTGGTTCCCTCTCCAACTCTTGTTCCGTCTCCGTCCGCTCATGTGGTAGCTTTTACGTATTGCAGCACACACGTCCAAGACCAAAATCTGTCCAAGACCAAAATCTGAACTCGACAGTTCAAGCCTTTGTCTCTCTTTCAAGAGTTCAGCTGTCCATCATTTAACCGTTGGGTAACACCTTGTTACCATCTTTTTACAATACAAAATCTTGTCCACGTAACATGCCTGCAAAAACTAATTATTAATTTTTATACAATTAGATTCATCTATTATGGCAATCGTATAAATTAAGAGTATTGATATGAAAACAAAACTTTTTTATAATGACATCATTATGGTTATAAAAATGATCAAACTTACCACTACAAAAATAGTTGGTCCAACAAATCTCTTAGCATTATTATCCTCTCAATTTTTATGTGTATCAATTAACTTAGACATCACATGTCCACACCAATTATAGTTTTTGATGTCTAACATCATGTATGAAGTCTAAAATTTTAGACATCACAGTTCCATCTGATGGAGTATTAATCAATGTCGTCTCGACCAAAATCATGAAATTTCACTTAAACCACTTACCACCATACATGGACGAGGACGGTGGTAAATGGTTTAAGTGGAATTTCATGATTTTGATCGAGACGGCATTGATCAATACCTCAGTAGATGAAAATGTGACGACTAAAATTTTTGACTTCATACATGATAGTGACAACATCAAAAGCTACAATTGGTGTGGATATGTGATGTCTGAGTTGATTGATACACATAAAAATTGGGAGAATAACAAGACTAAGAGATTTGTTGTACCAACTATTTTTGTAGTGGTAAGTTTTATCATTTTTCTACCATAATGATGTCATTATAAAAAAATTTTATTTTTATATCATACTTTTAATTTATACAACTATCATAATAGATGAATCTATAAATCTAATTGTACAAAAATTAATAATTAGTTTTTGTTTATGCAAGCATGTTACGTGAACAAGGTTTTGCATTGTAAAAAGATGGTGACAAGGTGTTACCCAACAGTTAAAAGGATGGACTGCTGAACTCTTGAAAGAGAGACAAAGGCTTGAACTGACGAGTTCATATTTTGGTTTGGACGTGTGTGCCGTAATACGTAAAACTACCATATGAGAGGACGGAGACAGAACAAGAGAAGGAGTTAGAAAGGGAACCAGTGCAAAAGAATGAAATAGAGCAAGAGAAGGAACAAGGAAGGACTAATGAAGCAGAAAAACTGGCTGACAAAAATAATGAGCCAGAGAAAGAACAAGAGAGAGAAGGAGAAAGTGCCTGAGAAGGAAGGTGGAGGTAAAAAAAAACGGGTAAGATTTAACATTGATGAAGAACTCACCCAGTGTAGTAGTCCCTAGGCAGATAAATATCTTTAACCGGCCCAAATTGTCCAAAAGGCCTCCGCAAGTCTTCGGGCCTACAATAAGAAAGTAAGAATCATGAATTCAGGATTCCTTTTCTTTCATTTCTCAAATGTAGGTAAAAATGAACAAAATGAAAAGTACATCAAACTAACCTGCAATCATGGCGAAGGTTGCGCACTAACAGGCTGGTTGGAGCTGGAGCATCACCTCTATCCCTCCTCCTCTTCCATAGCGCCCTCCTCCTCTCGGAGGGCTCCTTCTTCTTCTACCATAACCTCTTGGTGGTGAAGGTGTGTAGCTCCTTCCCCTCATTTTGACAAGTTACACAAAATCTGCCAAGGAGATAAACCATTTAAATGTGGGAGATAAGATAATTCCATGTTTTCACATGGTATACTTCAAAACACAAACAAAACACAAAAACAGATGCAAAACAAAAAAGCATTAAAATTCTAATTGGGAAGAATGATCAGCTAGAGCTAATACGTGATAAATAGCCATCACATCGGCCATCAAACAATTGTAATCGTCATTTCATTATTCAAAGACCAAATAAATAAAACAAACAAAGCAAACAATTATATGAGTAAAATACATTGGCAAGAATGATCAGCTAGAGCTAATACATGATAAATAGCTATCACATCAGCTATCAAAAAATTATGAATCATCATTTCATTCGCCATAAAACAGAAAAATAAAACAAAATAAACAAAGCAAACTATAAATTGAGTAGAATAACATTCGCAAGAATGATCAGCTAGAGCTAATACATGATAAGTAGCTATCATAACAGCTATCAATATATCATAATCATCATATCATTCTTCGATACCCAATGTAATAAAACAAAACCGCAACAACTTCTCCTCAAAACAGACAAATGTGGAATCAATACACAAAAACGCCAACACGAGAAAAGTTAAAAATAAAAGACAAATCCGTCAAATTTTAGTAAAAACCATCAAAGAGGGAAATTAAAAACCCTAAGACCAAAAACAACATATCTAATCAGAAATTTTAGGAATTTAAGCTAAAAAATCACAGATCCAAAATACTAATTTGAAAAAATAAAAACCAAATTCGAAGAACAGACCTCTCTCTAATTCAAAATCAGAAATCGTATATAAAAGCGTATTAGTGCGAGAGCTGATTCTTGTAAAAATTGGATCGAAACATGGAGAATGTAGGTAGGTAAAACGCATTAGACGAGAGGAGATGATTACCTTCGAGCAAGAGAAAAGTTGAATTTGGGAGAGAGAGCGGCGGACGAAGCAGAGAGTAAATATGATCTTTGAATGTTAGGGCAAATGGAATTTATAAGCAAATATTACCAATCACTTTGCCCTTGGAAATATCTCATTAATTTTGGATTTATTTCATTAAATTTGGGTAAGTTTGAATTGGAGAAAATTGCCTTAATATGGTAGCCGAAATTCATGTAAATTTGCACAATATATATATAGAGGAGTGATCAATGTTTAACTAATTTTAAGTGTATAACTAGAGAATAAATCTCAGCCACACATCTTAATACTCTAAATTAATCTTATGGCTTAACTATTTTTATATATTTTAATTAAAAAGTAATTAACAAGGGCATTTTTGGAAACCATAATCTATGGGAGATTCACGCTTCATCCAGATTCACACAAAATCATCCAGATTTCGGCGACGCTCTCCTCCGCTCCGCCACCGATAAACCTCCATGCTCGCGCCTCATCTTCTCGTGCTCCTCTTCCATCTCCTACAACTTCATCTCCATCTACGCATCACCAGCGTCTTGCGCAACAATAAGAGAATCCTCTTCTTCCTCGACGGAGTCCATCGCTTCAATATGGCGCAACAAAACTTATGCAGATTTGCTACAATCTCCATCGCTCACGCTCTTGTTCATTGTTCAACAATCACATCTTGCAAAATCTTCATCTCAAGAGCTGATTTCCTCATCTTAATTGTCGATTTCACGAACTGCTATATCACTTTTCATCGCAAGAGCTGATTTCTCCATCGTCAGTTGTTAATTTCACGATCTGCTATATCAATTTTCATAGCAGAGCTGATTTCTCCATCTCTAATAGTCGATTTCATGATATGCTAATTTAGTATTTCATCGCAAGAGTTGATTTTTCTATCTCATAAATTTGTGAGACGATCAAAGATGGTGCACTGTAAGACAAAATTGGTTCACTTTACCTTCATTACAATTCACTCGTATAAATGCATATGAAGCATTTGTTGATGTTAGTATATAATGAAATATGTTTTGAGTGCTTAAACATGTAATCACAATATACTACACTATAAAGACAATACACTTCACTCTAAAGACAATATACTTCACTATAAAACCCATACAAAATCGTACACACAATATACTTCACTATAAAGTCAATACAGCTCACTAAAATACGATATACTACTTCATTATAAACATGCATCACAAACATTTCACTCTAAGCACATTTTACTTCACCAAAATGATAAATTAGTGCACTATATGCATGGATCACAAACACTTTACTCTAGCCATTTTAGTGAAGTATATTAAACAATTTTACTTCCCCGAAATGATAAAAAGATCCCTCCGTCCACAAAAGAGTCACACTTGTATGGCGGGGGTTTTTAGGGGGTTTTTGTTTTGTGTTAAATGGAGAGAAAATATAATTTTTATATTTATGTGAGAGAAAATTTTTCCCAAAAAAGGAAATGTGCATTTTTTTGGGAAAACTAAAAAGGAAAGGTGACATCTTTTTGGAGGGGAAAAACTTATAAGCATGATCATAAACACTTCACTCTAAGCATGAAATACTTCTGAAGACGTTTATTTTACCGAAATGAAAAAAAAGTGCACTATAAAAGGGAAAAGAAAAAAAAGTGCACTATAACCAGTTCACAAAACTTCACAACCCTTTTAAAACTTACCAATCACTTTTTCCAAATAAAAACGAGCAAATGAGAAAGGAAAAAACCCCTCTCTGGAATCTTCATTAACAGTTTTTTTAACCGAAATGAAAATAGTACACTATTTAAAGTATCACAAACACTTCACCTAAGTAAATCTTACTTTAATCGTTTCCCCGAAATGATAAAATAGTGCATTATAATCATGGATCACAAACACTTCACTTAACCATTAGTTACTTCACCCAAAGCTTTTCCACCCATATAAAAAGACAATATAAGCATGAACAAAAAACTTCACTCTAAGCATGAAATACTTCACTTGCCGTTTTCTTCACTAAAATGAAAAAATAGTGCACTATTAGAGTATCCAAACACCACTCTAACATGACATCTTCACTTTAAGCCGTTTTTTTTTCACTAAAATGATAAAATAGTGCTTATAATCATGGATCACAAACATTTTACTTAACCATTAAATACTTCCTCTAAAACGTTTTACATCACCGAAAAAAAAAAACAGAGAATATAAGCATGGATCACAAACACTTCACTCTAAGCAATTATTTCACTAAAAAAGAAAAAAAAAAAATATGCAGGATCACAAACATTTCCCATAACCATGGAATATTCCTAAAAAAAAAACACAAAAGAATTGATGGAGAATTTGAGCAAAAGAGGGGGATCGGTGGAGAATCGATGAAGAATTTGAGCAGAAGAGATAGCGGGCAGAAGAAAATTAATCTAAATGATAGGAATTCAAGTTCTAATCACAACTTTGTTTGTTAAATGACTATTTTACCCTGCCTTTATAAATTCTTGCTTATAGTGAAGTAATTTTTTGGACCAATTTGCAAATCATATGCTGAATTTCAACCCTTGATTTTTTAATCTTGTGGTTGAAATTTGTTCTCTAGTTATACACTTAAGGGGAGCTTGCCCTATATCACTACTATATATATATATATATATATATATATATATATATATATAATATTTATAAATTATAGTAGTATGAAAATTATAAAATTATTATAATTTCTCCAAATCTAAATTAGGATTGTTAAATTTGTGATATACAATATATAAAAGGAGAGTTTTGGGTGTGTTTAGGGAAATAAGAGGAATTTTAGGGGTATTTAGGAAAATGACCATTTAAAATAGATATTAAATGAATTAAAAATTTATAAACAGTGTGATTAAGTGTTAGTTGGTTATTTAATTTCAATAGTTAGTGGATTAGTGATATAGTTAGTGGTAATGTTGCACTTAATACGTTTTCTTTAATAATAAGAGGAGTTACATTCCAATTATGCCATTTTAATTCTTTCCATGGCCTGTACTTCCACCATCTTAATTTTGTAATTTATGTTGCGTTGATTCCATGACTCCTTATGTTCTCATTTTGTGACTATAAATGACATAGAATTGTAGATGAAATTACACAACTACAAACTTATTTTCCCTTTTCTCAAACTCTCTACATTTTTAGTGTGTATTTTTAGGAGTAGGACTTCTGTATAATGTCTTTATACTTTTTGAAAACAAAACCTAATTGGTTTTATAACTCTTAAATATGTTTCATGCTTTATAATGATGTAGGTGTTCAAGATTGGAGGGTTACAATTTATACTCTTCGGTCGTGCTCCCAAAGCTACACGGGAAGTATGCAATACGGGAATACTATTAGGCTATGCAACCCGTTTCTTTTTTTTCTTTTTTTTTTTTCCGACTAAATGAATGCATATCGGTTGTATATTCCATGCTATTTTGTTGTATTTTTGTTGATAATTTTGATCGATTTAACTATCTTCTAATATATATTTATACATTATTTTTATTGACATGTGTTCGTGATTGATTTTTTGTAATATAGATCTAAAAGTGATTTAAATGATATATGATTTGTGTGCAATTTTTAGTTTATAAACTTATTTGGTTATATGAGTTTAGAACTTGAAATAATAATATTGTTTATCATTCGGTATATATGTTATTTTTTTTCTTTGTTTGATTTTATATTTTTTTAATAATTATTTTTTATTTTATATATATTTATGATTTCAGATTTCATATTTCATATAATGATATTTTTATGAATTTATAAAATCATTTTACAGTATAAAATAAGTTTAAATAAAAGAGAATGGGTCGTGCACTTAATTAACGGTATATGTTGGTGGATATTGTGCCTATATTTGTAACATTTCATGTTATATCACGCCTGTGCTATGGCATCATTTTCATGTAATTTATGATATTTGGAAAGCTTCATAATCGACATTTAAAGGACGATACCTTTGCCTCTGACACTACAAAAATTAGAATAATAGAAAGGGACAAGAAATAGAGATATTATTGTTGTTTAGAAAGTTGGAGAAGAGAAACTTAGGGAGAAGTAGCATGAAATCGGAGAGGATGAGAAAATTGGCTGATTTTCTAGAGTAAATTTTAATTTAATATTCTACTTGTATGTTGTTTAACATTTGATTAGTCTTCTCCTCTATTTTTATTGCAGATCAATGACGGATTCAAGTCGTATTGGAAAGCTTCATAATAGACTTTCAAAGGACAACATATTTGCCTCGATCCTACAGAAAATTAAGTAATAGAAAGGGAACAAGAAATAGAGATATTATTGTTGTTTAGAAAATTGGAGAAGAGCAACTTAGGGAGAAGTAGCATAAATCGGAGAGGATGAGAAAATTTGTAGAAGAAAAATGGAGATTTTGTGAAGACGGGAGAAGATAAACGGTGGCCACGTCAGTCATGTAAACCTAAAGCCTCTTATTTCTTTTCATTTTCATTTTAAGTTGTATTTTATATTTTATTCTATGAATTTATCTATGTGTCTCATATTTGTAATATATGCTTAATTTATTTCATTCCAATTTTTTTAATTATTTTTCAAATACTTACAAAAAAAAGGTTGGTTTTATCTATATCCAAAGAAGTGGAAATTTATGGAGTATATACTTAGAATTCTTATTTACTTAAAAAATGGGCTATTAATTTTGAATTTTGAATCATATACATATGTAAAACAGTAAAAGGGGAGTTCCGGAGAAAATAACAACATTGTCATTTGAATAATTTTATATTAATATCAAATAAAAAAAATGTAAATGCCACTTGAATAGTTATAAATTTTTGCAATAAATAAAAAAGTTTTTTTTTTTTTTTGTTATGATGAAAAAAAAATGTAAATGCCACTTGAATAGTTATAAATTTTTGCAATAAATAAAAAAGTTCTTGGTAATCCCTCCGGAGCCTTTGTCTTAGCGGCAAGGAATTTAGACATCAATGTATGAGGTGCCGAGTTCGAGTCATCTTGACATCAGTTGTAATTTTCTCATTTCTTAAAAGTTTATTTGTAATTTCCTCCTTCATATAAGAGTTACTTTTTTTTTTAAAAAAAAAAGGACACATGCGTACTATGATTTGATTGAAAATCAAGCTATCACTAAAAGAAGCACAAATTTAAAAAAAATCATGCAATTTAGTCAAATATTTACCTCGCATAATTTCAAAAAATCATGCAATTTAGTCAAATTATGATTTACCTTGCATATTTTAAAATCAGTGTGTGAATACTAACTAAGTTACAGTAATAACTAATAACTAATATCAATTTTGTATATTAAAAATATCATCACAAGATATAAATTTATCAATGTTCTTGTGTTGATAAACTTATGTCTTTGTGTTGATATTTAAATTTACATGTTGTATTGATATAATTATATCTTTGTGTTGATAATTTTAATACACAGAATTGAAAGTTATTAGTTATTACAGTAAATTAGTTAGCACGCTAGCGCAACCCTTTTAAAATCAGCCGAAAAAAATACCATAAACGTTGGATATGTTTGTTTGTATTTATTTAGTGGATTTTTTTTTAAAATTATATATGATATAACATTCGATGAATCATGCGCAGACATTACCTGAAGCGAGTTAACAATACCGTCTAATTATAAAGAAAATGACGTTCTTTGTTGAAAAACATCAATTATATTTTACACAAAAGCAATATTATTTTTTCCAACTTTATGAATTTTCCAACCGATTTTATAAAGTTACGAAACAAATAAGAATTTGACAAAATTTCATTATTTTTCAACAAATAGCCTTTAATAGAATTATGAAACTTCCAATTATTTAGCTTCATAAATGTAATGCATATATGTACAGTTATCGTCTTTCGTTATGCTATATACAATATGTGAATTTAAGAATCATGTGTCATGTTTGTAAAAGAATTGTTTTTTATACTCTTCTTCCATAGTCTCATATTTCTATTTTAGTCTGTTTAACAAAATTAGTTCCAAACTAAAAATGAAAAGTTTTTCAGAGCAAAACAATACTACTCTCTCCGTCCCATAATATATGATATAGTTGGAGAATGACACGAGATTTTAGGAAATACTCCCTCTGTCCCAAGATAAGTGACCTACTTCTTTTGGGCACGAGATTTAAGGAATGGTATTTAAATAAGTTAAAGTGGAGAGAGTAAAGTATGAGAGAGGGAAAAGTAGAGGAGAGAAGAGAGAATAAAGTAGGTGGAGAATAAAGTAAGAGAGATGACTTTTTGCTAAAAATGGAAATAAGTCACTTATAGTGGGACACCACAAAAAGGAATACAAGTCACTTATCTTGGGACGGAGGGAGTATTGTTTTGTGGGTTAGGCGGAGAGAGAAAATAATATATTTATATTAATTTGAGAGAAAAAAAATTTCAAAAAAAGAAACTGTGACATCTTTTATGGGACAAACTAAAAAGAAAAGGGTGACATCTATTATGGGAGAGGCGGTTGAGGATGAGCTCCTCCTCTTTCAGCCACTCCACTGCTTGAGGAGGAGTTTGTGGGTCGGGTTTCCGGCGATCTGGTGGAGGGGGTGCACTGCCTTTGCCTCCATTAGAGATGATGATTTTGTGTCGCTCATTTGATTGCTAGATTTTTCAGATCAATGAGAAAGGAGAGAGAGAGTGATGAGAGAAGGAGAGGAGTGATGAGGGAAGACCAGTGTTTTCACTTTTCATATGCAACGGGAATTTATTTTGAATTTTGCAACGGTCGAATTGTGGGGAGAGCGGGTCGGTGGTTTATTTGTTTATTTACTAATTTAATTCAACCACTTGGTAAATTTAACAATTTATAAAATTGGAATGTAAAGTTAAAAAATTATTTTTTGTGTTGTTTCATAGTGATTATATGAGTATCAATATTATTATATTTTGAATGCCAAGTAAAAAGATAAAAAGATGTTAACATATCAAAACGATGTAATTTTACTGCCATGTCATATTTGATTTTATCATTAATTTTATTTTTGATTGTCATGGACAATGGTGAAAAATTGAATAATATAATATGGGGAAGTGATTAATTCTAACTAATTAACAATGTTGATATTTGTAACACAATGTTGATATAAAAAAAAACCACAAAAATTATCATATGATAACATAATGACGATATTACCCTTTTGTTGATATTTTGTCTACTATTTATTGAGATTTGTGAGCTTTAATTTCATCCACTCATTTTAAAATTCAAGGGTGGAGATTTAGTCTTGATTTTGGATTAGGGTGCTATAAGCATTAGAATATGACCAATATAATATGATATTCAAATTTTATAAAATTGTTGAATTAGTTAAAAGTTAATGAAAATTTCTAATTTAAATGATAATTATTTCATTTGTTTCCGTTTTTTTCAGAAATACTACTACACTATAATAAAAAATTAATACTTTATTCCTTAGTTTGACATGGATACGCTAACTCACAACAATGTTACCATCATCATCTTTCTTGAAAAAAAATAAGAAGGCCAACTCACATGTGTAAAAAAAAAGAAGTTATCGTTGGAGTATTTCATAAGAAGGAAATTGACAATTATTTCAGGTGGTGAGACATGAATTGACTTAAATATTAGGAAATGATGCAAAAAGTTGCTTTAGTATCCGCGAAACTTATCATTATATCCATTATTTCTAAAAAAGACGAACTATTTTACTTTTAATCAATCCTTTAAAAATGATGAATTACCATCATCAAGTTCTCACTTCCCGCATAGATAAAAAAGAATTAGTCTAAACGAGCGCATACTGCATTAGCAAGTTATATGTAGCTCAAAGTCTCAAACGAACAAACAAGACAACCAACACTAGTCATTTGGTGTGAACAAAGGAGGATATCAGTTTTGGTTGCTCAACCAATCCCTTTATGAACTTAAGTAAATACCACAACATTTAGTACTCATTAAACAAAAACTTTATCATTACTTCTACATTAATTAATTAGCATATCACTCCAACAAATGTTACATGTACCTTAGTAAAAAATGAACTTCCATTTATACATAGAGTTGTGATCAAACAAGAACACCATTGAATGCACGTCTCAAAAAGCTACTCACCTCCTAACTTGAAGATTATTAAGCAAATGAATATGAAGATTGTTTTTCTATCTCTAGATATGCCTATTCTAAGCAAAAGCAAGAGAATGCTTAGAATAAGAATATTGTTGTGTTTTGAGATGTTTATTTCATCTAGAAATGCCAATTTAACCCGAATCCAATGGATTGACCTGAATAACCCATAAAAATTGGAGGGTTAGGACCGACAATATCTAACCTGATAAGAAGACGGGCTAATCGGGTCAATCCTAATGGGCTGACGGGTTAAGCGGGCCAGCCCACCGGGATACACCAAATTAGGGTTTTAAATATTTTGTGTTTGTATTTTCAAATGATTGGGCCGCCACCCACAGAGGGATGTCAGTGTAACCCGCAACCCGTGGGCTAGTCCGAATAGCCCGCCAAAATTATTGGGTTTGGGTTGAATATTTCTAGCCCGATAAAATTACAATCTGATCGATTAGCCTAACCTGATAAATCTGCAACCCGTTAGAGTCAGACCCGAAAACCCGATGGGCTGGCTCGAAAATCCGATAAAATTTCTATTATTCTATTTGTTTGACTCTTAATTTGACACTTCATTGATTATTTTTATAATATAGATAACTAAAAAAATGGCTTTTAATTTTATACTCCCTCCATCCCATAATGATGTCACACTTTCCTTTTTATTTTGTCCCACAAAAGATGTCACATTTCCTTTTTTAGAAAAAGTTTCCTCTCACATTAATATAAATATATTATTTTTTCTTTTCACTTAACACACAAAACAACACCTCCTAAAATACCGTGCTAATCTTCAAGTGTGACATCTACTATGGGACGGAGGGAGTATTGAATATAAAAATAATGTATTAAATTTTTATTAATATAATAATAGATAAATAAATTAGAAACTTCAAATGCACTATAAATATATTTAAAAACTTCTAAAACATGCTTTAAAATTTCTCTATGTTTATATTTTTGTTTTGCACAAATCTCAGATATTTGTATTTGATCATGTTTATGTTTGAGTTTAACCATATATATCAAATTTATCATAATTAAATGCTTTACATTTTATAAATATAACTAATTTTTATCATTATTTATTGGAATGATCGCAGGTTAATTTTATCGATAGTAGCCCGATTAACCCGCTGGGCCGACCCCGATTGACATCCTTTACCCACTGCATGAAATCAAGATTCCAATTCTTATTATACTACACCTAATCTTTTAGCGTCATTAATTCTGCAAGTGTCCTTAATTAGATTTCACAATGTCTTCTTATTAATTACATAAATGCAACATCTTCAATAATTAATGTATTTGTTATGTATATTACTCCTTATTCGATTACGTTCTCTTTATTTTTGATTTGTTTACTTTATTTTTAAATGATAATTATAAGTAATTTAATATAATATGTTAAATATGACGATTATTGACTTTAAAATTTAATAATTTTCTTAATTGCATTTACATCCCTTATTTAAAATAGTTATTCAAAATGGCCCAAAAATATTTATAAACTTTGGATTTTGAATGTAATTTTTTATTTATTGGTAGTATATGATTTACATAGTACTCAAAACAAACATAAATGTATTTATGTTTCCCTCTTTGTTGCGGCCTTTTCAAATTCTTCTTCGTGTTATTTATGCTGTTCTCTTTGCAGGTCTTTATGGTGGAAGCGATTTATGTTTTGAAGTGTCGAGCTTAATTATGTAAATTTTTTTTCCTTTTCTTCATGTATGAAGCTCGCTTTCGGTTTGTACTGTGTGCACAGTAAGAAATAACAAGTCTCCTAGGTCTAGCGAATCCACTAGATCACAGGGTCTAGGAACTCACGGAACGTCGGAAGATCTCGGTCGTCGGACACACAGAATACCGCTTCAAAAACCCTCAACCATGTATACTAAAATTAGCACAGGGAAGTAGGGATCGATCCCACAGAGATGGATGCGCAAGTAAACATGCTCAAGGATTTAGAACTATTTTTGGGTTGACTGCTGCCACGCATTTTTGGGTTGAAGAAATTAAACTAAACTTGGAGTTGAAATCTGCTACGCTAACAGCTAGATCTAGGCAGAACAGAAATCATGCATGAAAACTGGAAAACAAGTGATACAACCACTAGATCTAAGAAACTATTTTCTAAATTACCTAGATCTGGGAAATGAACTGACGGTGGGGACCATTTGCTGAAAAGGTAAGTACGGATGAAAAGCTGAAAAAACAACTAACTAAAGTACCAACTAACAGCGACATCATCTTCTCCAATCAATTTGCATAAAATTTCAGTAGAAACAGAGATGGAACGTAATCGAAAACGAAACAGACTAGATTTTAAAACAATTAAACAAAGAACAATTTAAAACTAAGCAGATCTGCGACTACTAGACGAAGTAAAACAGAAAGAAAGCAGAAAACTCAAAATCTATGCACAACTCGGTTTCCCCTGTTCAGATCCACACTTCGGATGCTAAATCCACTCCGGATCCAAGTATCCGACACAAACTCCGACCAAAAGTATACCCATAGCTACAGATTTGCCAAACAACCTCCGATCAACAACAACAACACAGATCCACAGCCGTATTCCCCAGATCAAGCACAGAGTTATCCAAAACAGAGAATAACATTTAACTGCCGAAATTAAGCCTCAAAAACACAGAATCAATGTAAATCAACACAAGATAAACACCATCATGACAGAAACTAAATGCATAGATAATCGGTAATAGCAACAACCAAATCGACTTCCAAAACGCTGAAGTTCGACGGAATAAAGTGCAAAAAACAGAATGTAAATAGATTGTATCTTCGCCCTTCGCAAGGACGGCGTTAGGACTGACTTTCACCGAAGATGAACCCATAGAAACCTTTAACTACCCCATAATTCCCATTTTTCCCAAGTGTGTGTGTGAGTGTGTGAGCTGAGAGCAAAATCATCTATATCGCGTGTGCTGCATGCTCCTTTATTTATAGGCATTGAAGTGGGTCCAGCGAGGTATGAATAGTCTTTGTTGCCCTCAGCTATTGACTTCCTTCGTCTAACCATTTTTCTCTTCAACTCTGCTCACTTTCCTTCATTTTCCTTCGCTAGTCCATTGCCTCCAGCTCTTCCTGGATCTAGCGATTCCTTCACACACCTGGTTTAAAAACTGCGTTAGACCCAGTAAAATAAAGTGTTTTTCACTACATAACCGATGCATGAAATTAGCCTTATCAATGTACTATTTTAAAGTGTCGAATGTATAATTTTTTCATGTAGTGCTCTATATGAATATTAGTTTGGTGGCACCTCTTATTCATTTGTCTTTCTTGGATGTGGTATGAGTGGTAGCAGCTACACGGGAAGTAGGCGATGCGGGAATACTATTAGGGTATGCAACCAGTTTTTTTTTTTTCCGGCTAAATGCATGCATATCGGTTGTATATTCCATGCTGTCTTGTTGTATTTTTGTTGATGATTTTGATTTTTGATCGATTTGGCTATCTTCTAATATATATTTATACATTATTTTTATTGACATGTGTTCGTGATTGATCTTTTGTAGTATATATCTAAAAGTGATTTAAATGATATGTGATTTATGTGCAATTTTTAGTTTATAAACTTATTTGTTTATATGAGTTTAGAACTTGAAATAATAACATTGATTCTCATTCAGTATATGTGTTATTTATTTTTTCTTTGCTTAATTTTATATTTTTTAATAATTATTTTTTAATTTATATATTTATGATTTCGGATTTCATACAATGATATTTTTATGAATTTATAAAATCATTTTACAGTATACAATAACTTTAAATAAAAGTAAATGAGTTTCTTGGATTTAAATATGCAAACTCTTCTTATTCCTAATTATTTATTAAAAACGATATAGGATTGAATGTAATTAACATTTTCTTAAGATTGAATATGACATTTCAGTTATTGTAATCACCGACTTGTCATTGTTTTAAACTTTTTTATCCAAATTTGTTTTAGAATTAGAACAGTCCCATTTCTTGATTAATTATATATGTTTGCAATTATTTTTTGAGCATTTAATACATTAAGTGAAATATGAAACTGCCGATTCCAAATTTTGATATGCACAGCACAGTAATGATGTAAGTACTTTTTAATTCCATCAAATGTATTTCAATGCTATTTGAAATAAATTTGTATAACTGACGGCATTTAACCTTACAAATTCATTAATTGTTTTTAATCTAAAACTGGCAAATATCTCCAAAAACTCATAATCCAGGCTAGAGAACTAAAAACAAATAAGAAAACGGATGTAAATCAAGGATGAGAATGGTAGAATCCTACGAGTTCGATTACAATTATCCTATGCTCAATTAACTTCCTAATATGCCAATAAAGGGTCTCAAGGGTTATTAAGCTATCACTAAGGTAAAACTATATCTTTTCTCAAAGCATATAATTTGTGGATTGCTACCTAGAACCGAAGTGTCCTTCCTAGAACTAAGGTAACCACTCCTAAAAGCTCCTAAGATACTTAGCTTCATTCAAGCTCAAATCTGTCGATTATATTGGCAAAGGCGTCAACTTCTCTTCTTTCAAATTAAACTACTCATCTTCCGAGTATTGTAGAAAATCCACATGCATTTATAAGGTGATCAATCAAATAAATGTATAAGCACAACAGAAGTCAAAATAACCACATGAGCCAAGGCATAGAAAAAGGAAATCAATTAAACATAAGAATCATTGTATCTCCCCCGTAGAACTCTATGAAGGATTTAGCTACAGTCTCGACCAGAAATAATATTTGATTGGAATTCATCTACACAGAGTAGGAGAGTTTGTCTTGTGTTTTGATGTAATGTGTTTCCTTGTTGTAATGTCAATGACTTCAACTGTAGATTTATAGCCATAGTAGTATATGCATTTAATAACAATCTGTTTCTTTTAATATTGTTTTAAATATTAAAATTATAAAATACAAACACTTAAAATAAATAAAAACACATAAATACATATGCATGAACTAGCTTCAACTTTTAGGCAACCGTCCACTTTCATCTTCAATCATCCACTTTCACATCTATGTGAGTGAAGATAACTTTGGAAATGAGCAATATCATATGGAGCAAGCAGTCTATCCAATTCACACACACAGCAGCAAATACATTACATTTTGATATACATATATAAAAGACGAGTTTTGAACATATTTTGATATATTTAAAAATTATGGGATAAATTTGAATTATTATAAAATATGTAACTCTCATGAATATTTATTTAAATATTTTAATGTGCACTTTGACTAATCTTAAAATAGGATAATGAGTATTTAACAAATTTTGTAACATCTATTCTCTTAATTTTATAATTTATGATGTTTTATTTCCATGATCTCTCATAATCTAATTTTGTGCCTATAAAAAGCATAGAGTTGTAGATAAATTACACACCAACAAAAGCATTCTCCATTCTCTCTCAAGCTCTCAACATTTTATTGTATATTTTAGAAACATTGTATTGCTCAATTTTTGGAGCTCCATCAAGTTCATCGGTGCCAGCGGGTTTGAGAAGTTATACACGTTAGGAGGAAGTCGTTTTATCTTTTGGGATAATACGTCAATTCGAGAGTACTAACCGTGATGTACTTTGTCTTGCGGAAAGAGGGTTTTTCTCGACTAGACTTATAGTTCGGTTTATTTTATAATTTTCGTTGTAATTTCCATTCCATTTATTTTTTTTATTGCAATAGTTAGAGTACCGCGTGATATGGTTCGAGAATTCTATGCTAATATTCTTTACAATTCTTAGAGATGGAAGAATTGTAACATCCTTAACTCAAACAAACATAATATTTATCTTCATCTTTACATAATTTATTATTTTATATATTTATATTCTTACTTATGCTGTAATTATATTATGTGGTGTCTCAAAAAATAATATTTTATGACTTATAATGAATTAATAAGTGGTGCATAATATGTATATTTGCAATGAGATAATTAAACATTTCAAAATAGAGTTGATCAAACAATTAGTTGTTCAAACAAAATAAAATAGTCTGCTACCGAATTTTGATTTACTAATAATACTATTGTTGAAGTTAGGATTTGACACTTAATTTTTCTGGGATACAACTGATTTTATATAGAGAATCTAATTATATTGGCTGAGGAGAGAGCTGCTCGAGCGGAGACAAATCTGAAGTCACTGGAACTTCAGGCGAAGGCGGAACATGAGTTGCACGAGAGCTGAGAGAGCTGATCATCGGAGCTGAGAGCTTCAGGAGGAGCTTAATCGTAAGCCTAATTGTATCGTCATGTGATCTAATTATGTGATTGAAAGAGGAACTTGCAAATATACAATATTTTTGTCCTTCATCGAATGCATGTGGTGTGAATTGTTCGATTGTGTACTTTCATGGGTCTCATCTTATACTTTGCACTACAGATAATCGTTTTAATACGTATTGATTATTGATTTTGTGCATTGCAAATTGATTTTGTTCCTATTTTATTGTAGTTTTAGATATTATGTGATTTGTTTCAAATTGATTATGGTTTAATATTGATTTGTATAGATTTTTAATTCTCATATAACTAAAATTATTAGTCATATTATTCATTGTTAAAACCATACATGCATGAATTTTAACAATCAATAATTTATGGGTTATATATTTTATTTGTATGGTTTCAACCAAGAGATTTCAGTTATCTCCTCCCACTCCTGCAGAATAATGACACCAAATTAAACCACCTTTATCACCCATAATTAGACAAATTAAATCTCAATTAATCACCTTAATCACCTCATAACTGGGACCAGCAAGACTTGAAAACAAAACCTATTGGTTTTCTAATTCTTAAATATGTTTCATGCTTTATAATGATGCAAGAGTTCAAGATTGAAGGGTAACAATTTATACCGTCACGGAAGAAATATAACTCAAATAGATGAGTATAGTCATCGTTTCATCATATTATCACATGCAATTTTAAATCAACGGTAAAACATATGTACATATGAAGAAATTTTAACAAATACATAGGTCAGTCATTGACTCATTCTCGATATTGTCATTTTATTTGCAAAAATAGAAGAAATATCAACTCAAATAGATGATTAGAGTCATCGTTTCATCATATTATCACATGCAATTTTAAATCTACGATAAAACAAATTTCCATATGAAGAAATTTTAACAATTTGAGGATGGGCATTTAGAGAGAGATTAAAAGAAATATATTTTAAAATATGTAATATTAATATATGTGGGGTGGAAAATATGAGGTGGGGCAATTGCCCCTCTCCACCTCCATGTATATCCACCCCATTAGACATGATAAAATCGAGCAAAAACGAAAGAGAAATAAGTAAATAACAACATCTTCTAACCTTTATTGGATGATGATTCAGCGTTTTTGTTCGGCATATTGATGATTTTTTTGTTATAGAGTTGAGAAATGGCCATTTCACATCCCACTCCCGCGTTTATTTTTTAATTACCAACCATGATAAAAGACGAGTTTTGACCTTTGAATATTTATTATTTATGGATCTTTTGGATTATTTATTATTTATGGATCTTTTGGATGTTCACATAAATGTATATATAATTTATAATAAACATTTTCAGTTATAAGTAATTGCAGTTGGATTAAATATTTGAGCCCATTAGTTATTTCAAATAGTATAACATATTTTAAATATGTTGACCGAGCAGTTATGTAATTAATGGCATTATAAATTAGTGGTATTATATAAATAATGGCATTATTAATTAAGAGCAGTAATATGCAATTATTATTTGGAAATAACAATTAGATGGTTTTTCAAATTTTTTGAAAAACCATTACCCGTTAAAAGTTAAGAGTTTCAATTCGGCTATCCAATCCTTTTCACTTCCACTTTCCTAATTATCTAAAACATAAAACATTTTAATAAAAATATTTGTTATTTATAATTAACATAAACTATTTGTACATGCCTTTGCATTTACAGAGGATTAAAGAGCGTGTGTTAAATACGGTATAAATTACATATATATAAGTGACATAAATTGTCTTCATGTTCTTTGAAATTTGATCGAATTGTCTGAGTATAGCAAGAGCCATTCAATTAATCCCTAATCTATCTAATCAAATCAACCATCCAATTAATCTATACTAATATAAAACGGGAGTTTTGGACATTTTGAATAGTCATTTTAAGTCGGGGATGTAAATATAATTTAAAAAAATATTAAACTACCTTCCTCTTTCAATCCATTTAACTTCGATAACTGTCATGTTTAAATATTAAATTACTTATAATTAGCATTTAAATTACCTTCTCCATTCAATCAATTTAATTTCGCTGAGAGAAGTGTATTTTGCAACTGTCAGAATTGTATTAATAATATTCAATACATTGTTATATTAATTACCATATATGTTATGAAACGTAAAAAATAAATTGTGTGACATAATTAAATAAATACTAATGGGATTACTAAAAGTTACGAAGAATAGCAAAAGGTTTCAAATCTACTATAAATTCCAATGTGATTGTGCTCGCTGCCATAATCGGTGAGCTTGCTTAGATGAACAATATTCGTTGCTTGATTACCCTCTACCGAATTTTGACTGATTCGAGCTCCGCTGCATCAGGAACCTCTGCAGAGCATTCTTAGTTTTCCATCTCACCGGGGCCCACATGGCTGAGGACTAATGAGAAAGGCGTCGGCGCCACCATGGGAGCCTTTGCTGCCTCCGCAACATGCACAACGAGGATATGGCGGTAGAGAATGAAGATAATGGGCAGGAGGAAGAGAGAAAGTGGAAGGAAGATGAGGGACGAAGAGAGATTTAGGGAAGAAGTAGCCACTCATCTATCATTTCTTCTAACCCTAGAATAAAATTGTATTCCATCTATATTAATAATATGGGTTGTAATTCATTATTATATAGGATTAATTAAATAGTGATTTTATATTATATTTTATTGTTTAATATTTTATATTTTGTATGTAAAATCGTTTATTGCCTTTAGTTAAGATTAATGAGATTTGTTGAAATCCTATGATTACGTTGTATCTCTATTTAATCTTTCATTTCCAAAATTGAGAAGATTGCGTGTATATATATAGAGTTTATATTATTCCATGGTTCTATGAATATAATGGATTTAACTCCTATTGTTTTGCTATGTCAATTGTTTTATTAGAAATTGTATTTATATGTCAATTTTTCGCTTTATTTTAAAAATATAAAAGGTATTTATCATTTACCTAAGGAAACAATATAGAATAAGAATGGAAGGCAAGAGAAAGGGGAAGAAAATGAAACCGATACAGAAGAATGACGGAAGCACTTCCAAAGAATTTGACAGTGAATATTCTGCTAGCAAGATAAATAGAAGGAGGCAACATTATAATATAGATAGAAGAGGGAGGACTGCATAAACAAAAGAGGGAGGGCTGCAGGCTTAGTAATGTTTATTTTATTTCATTGAGTATCATAATTTAAGGATTTAATTAGGATAAGATATTTTTAAATACCTGATGAATTTAGGATAAAAACATTTGTATGCAAAATTGTAGTACTAATATTGAAAACGGTAGGGATGTTTTCCATATGAAATATAATTGTTCGGTATAATATCTATATATCATATTACTGGGGTGCGTTATATTGCTAACTATTTATATTGCTAACTCTGCTAACTCATCAATGCTGTGTATTAAAAATTTCAACACGGTGACATTAAAATGTCAACACATAATATCAACACATTATATTGAAGTTCAATAAAATTATGTGTTGACATTTTAATGTAATCGTATTGACATTTTTAATACACATTGTTGATGAATTAGCAAGTTAGCAACTTAAGAAAGTTAGCAATTGATCACACCCCTCATATTATTTTTATATTTCGAATTATATTTACCTGTATTATAGATCTAAATCAGTTACTACAATCTATCACTATACTTATGCATCTATCCCTAGAATTATGAAATTAAATTAGTGTCAGGTTTTAAATTTTGAAACAAATTCTATTCATTTAAAGTTTAATTACATATTATAAAATTATATTAGTGGATTGGGTTAGGATTTGAAAATTAATTCTACAATAATTACTTGAACTAATTTATTTTTTAATATAATATAGACGTTTATTGACTATGTATTATTTTAAATTCTTTATTCTGCTATTCTTATTATTGTACTTTTGAGGTTGTTTACCATACTTTTTTTCATAATTTACGAATTAGTATTATTTTATTTACTAATATTAAATTTTATTACTCCCTTCGACCCAGAGAAGTTAGCACACTTTCCTTTTTAGTTTGTCCCACAAAAGATGTCACATTTCCCTTTTTGGAAAAAGTTCTCTCTCACATGAATATAAAAATTATATTTTCTCTCTCCATTTAACACACAAAACAAAACCTCCTAAAATCCCGTGCCATTTTCAAAGTATGCCAACTTCTCTGGGACGGAGGGAGTAATATTTATTTTAAAGTTAAGGGTTTAGGATTTAGGTTTCAAGGTTTGAGTTTTTAATATATAGGGTCACTATATAGCAATGAAATGAAGCTCGACTAGGAAGTGTATCACCAGTGCAATCTTAAATTATAGCTTTTGACAGACAATATCTTAAATCTCATTAAAAGAAGTGGTAATTAAACATTCTTTAGGTTTTTTTTAGGTTTTCTTTTGTTTTGTGTGATGTAAATTTGCTTTATTTTTTAGTCTCACGGACATAGTCATTTTTCCATTTTATAAAAATAATGCACAGTATAATTTTCCACGTATTTATATTTTAGCCGAATCCTAACTTCCTTCGTTTGTTTTTACTAGCGGGCCATATTAAAACTTAAACTAAAAATAAACGTTTTTCTGAAAAAAAAAATGGAGTAATATAGAGAGAGTTTAAATGATTCATTTTTCATCTTTAAATGCAAAACGATTAATTCATATTTTCACAGAACTAAATGTATCAGTTTCAAATTCGTTATTGTGTATCAGTTTCAAATTGGTTATTGTTTGTGTTGTCTCTATGCTGAATTAATTGCTTAGTTTTGCTTGTGTTGTATGCATTCATCTTGGTGATAATTAAAATTGTGATTTATTAATGAATTTGAATTTTTAATAACGGTAGTTTCATATATATTTATAAATGTAATTTACAAGAAATAATAAATGTACACATCCATTTAGAATTCTTTTACTACAATTGATTGCATATTCATTAGAAAAAATAACTTTCCATCATTATGGTGCAATTGTACACAAACCGGCAGCAGTAATACAAAATCAATTGATTCAAATTCTTTTTATTACTAATAGATTATAACGTGAAAGGTCAAACAATTTGTAACTCATTTATTATTAATTTAATTTATAAAAAATAATTTTAAAATTATTTACATTATAAATTAATATTTTAGTTAATTCATTACATTCTAAAATTAATATTTTAAAATTATTTTGGTGTAATACTAGTTAATGAGTAAACACTGAGAAAAGAAAATTGATCCATTTGTCGTTTCACTCTTCTTTTTTAATTGATTGCTTGAGCCGTTTCATTTATAAATAAGTCATGAATGTCATGTAGAGCGTTTTTAAAAAAACCATCTAGGCATTTAAAAAAATCAGTTACTTTCTCTAAATAATACTCCCTCCGTCCTGCTTTAGCAGTCCCATTGATTTTTCTGCACTCGTTTTGTAAAAATGATAATAAATAGTTAAAGTGGAGAAATAATAAAGTAAAAAAGAGAATAATGTAGATAAGACTCTTCTCTATATTATTCTCCTTTTTACTTTATTATTTCTCCACTTTAACTATTTATTATCATTTTTACAAAACGAGTGCAGAAAAGTCAATGGGACTGCTAAAGCGGGACGGAGGGAGTAATCAATGATTAGTCAATTGAAATAATAGGTTTAGCCGTTTAGATTATTAATTTAATGATAAATTAATATTTGTTTTAATTGTTATTAAATAGCTAGATAAATGGGACACGTTTCTTAAAATAGAAATAACTTTATCTCATTTTTCCATCTCTCTTATTTTACTCTCTCTTCTTTAACTCATAAAACAACACTACATAAAATCCTGTGCCGAAAAGCAAACGTTTCATATTTATTGGGACGGAGGGAGTATTTTTTACTGAGATAGGCTTTTATCTTCTCCACCACTATTTAGACCATCTCCAACCATATCACTAAACTCAAACCCATTTTAGTGTAAATATTACACTAAATATTGATTTTACTCCAACCATTTACATTAAATTCAAACCAAAAAGAATATTCTGCACTCACTTAGTTTTTATACTTTTCAATTATATATATATATATATATATATATATATATATATATATAGGGTTTTGTTAGGTTGAGATTATTTAGCTAAATTGAGAAATGAGATGCAATATAGGCCACTCATCCAGAATATTTGTGAGATGTCAACAGCATGTAGTTTATGTCAACAGAGGGGCATAATTGTGATTTTATTAATTTTTTTTATTTTTTAATTTATTTTTAATTTATTTTTCGTTTTTTTTTTAATTTTTTTTTCAACTATATGTACAATTAATGTCAACTACACATCAAATGTCAACAACTTTATTCAATAAATACTATTTGACATGAATTGTACATGTAGTTGACATTATATTGTGTAGTTAATATGAATTGTATATGTAATTGACATGGATTGTACACATAGTTGACATTATATGTGTGTAGTTGACATGAATTGTGTGTGTGGTTGACATGGATTGTACACATAGTTGACATTATATGTGTGTAGTTGACATGAATTGTATATGTAGTTGAAAAATAAAAATTTTAAAAAATAAAAAAATAAATAAAAAAACGAAAAAAAAAATTAAAAAAAAAATTAAATAAAATTAAAATTAAATAAAAATAAAATAAAAAATAATTTAAATTTTTTTAAAAAAAATTAATAAAAAATTAAAATTTAAAATTTAAAAAAATATTTATTGAATAAAATTTACTATGATATTACCATTCTGCCCTTTCATAATTAATTAATCTAAGAAAATTTTCCATGTGGAAAAATCTGGTCCACTCATTTAATAAAAATGAGTGGCTGATATTGCATCTCATTTCTCAATTAGCATAAAAAATCTCAATTGATCACAATCCTATATATATATATATATATATATATATAGAGTTGTGATCAATGTCGAACCATTCTTAAAGACCGAACTAGAGACCAAATTTGGGCCACTCATTTTTCTTTATCTCATGATTATGATTAATTTAGAATTAATTTAGTATTTTATTAAATAAAGACGTTTTTAATTTATTTTTTTTAAAAATTTTTAATATTTTTTTAAAAAAATTAATTTTAAATTTTTTTTTTTTTTTTTTTTTAAAATTTTTTTTTAGAATTTTTTTTATTCGATAAAAACTTGCTGGAGTAAATAATGAACTATATTCACTACATAATGAACTAAATGAATGTATGTTATGAAGTAATTTTTCGCATTCATTATATACTGAATTTACTTCAACTGAAAGATAATTATGTCATAACATTATGAAGTAATAAAATAATAAAATGAAGTAATAAACTAATGAAATGAATTAGGAAACTAATGAAATGAAGTAATAACATAACTGAATGAAGTAATAAACTAACGGAATGAAGTAATAGCATGACTGAATGAAGTAATAAACTAACGGAATGAAGTACTAAACTAATAGAATGAAGTAATAACATGATTGAATGAAGTGATAAACTAAAGGAATGGAGTAATAACCCTAAACCCAACTGAAAGATAATTATGTCATAACACATTATGAAGTAATAAACTAATGGAATGAAGTAATAACATGACTGAATGAAGTAATAAACTAACGGAATGAAGTAATAAACTAACAGAATGAAGTAATAGCATGAATAAATGAAGTAATAAACTAACGGAATGAAGTAATAGCACGACTGAATGAAGTAATAAGCTCATAACAATAACATGACTGAATGAAGTAATAAACTAACGGAATGAAGTAATAACCCTAAACCCAACTGAAAGATAATTATGTCATAACACATTATGAAGTAATAAACTAATGGAATGAAGTAATAGCATGACTGAATGAAGTAATAAACTAACGGAATGAAGTAATAAACTAATAGAATGAAGTAATAGCATGAATAAATGAAGTAATAAACTAACGGAATGAAGTAATAGCACGACTGAATGAAGTAATAAGTTCATAACATACATTCATTTAGTTCATTATGTAGTGAATATAGTTCATTATTTACTCCAGCAAGTTTTTATCGAATAAAAAAAAAAAAAAAAATTTTAAAAAAAAAAAAAATTTTAAAAAAAATAAAAAAAAAAATCTAAAAAAAAAAAAAAACGTTTTTATTTAATAAAATATTAAATTAATTGTAAATTAATCATAACCATAAGATTAAGAAAAATGAGTGGCCCTAATTTGGTCTCTAGTTCGGTCTTTAAGGGTGGATTTGTGGTTAATAGGACTCTATATATATATATATATATAATCAATTTTATGATTTTCAGCGTCCTTCTCTCTCCCCACTACTCGATTAATCTCCCACCAGCAATTCCTAAAACCTAATCGCCTTCTAAGTCGTCCCTCTCTGTACTCCTGTCACGACCGTAGCTGATTAAGGATAATCTAGCTCGGGGTACCGTGACTAAGGGGGGGGATAGAAGAAGAGGGGGAAAGAAGTGGGGGAAATGAGAAGAATAAAAGCCAAACGATACTTTAATATTCAAGATGAAATGAAGGAAACAGTACTTAACACAAGATACGCACGATCATGCAGACTCGAGCGGTTGTTCGTACATATTCAAATTAACGAGGTCTTTAAACAAAATAGAATATATCAGAGCTTAGATAAAAGAAACGTTGCCTTTAAAAAGGCACCGCGGAAGCAAAAGAACTCGGTTCCATGTATGGAGACATGAACCTCCGAGAGTTTATTCTTGGTGGATCAACAACACTCACTTCACCCCGCCACCGCTCAACCTGCACATTTAGAAATACATGCAGGGCTGAGTACAAAAAGTACTCAGTGAACACATTGCCGAAATATACACATATACATTTGAAAAATTATTGTCAAGCCATTATCACAGTAACACTCGGGGTTTTATTTAAAAGATCCGAGCTTACTAAAAATATTCACATTGGGCCCTTTTCCTGTACTTAGCCATATCTGATCATCTTGTGCCGTAGAGATGGTGTTCTCTCACGGTCACATCAACATTTTTGTGCCGGGAAGGTGGCCACCTTCCTCGGTCACCAGACCTGCCCTCTGGCCATAGGTCTCCTGTGTACACTAGTCCAAGTAGGGACACCACCCTCACTTGGACCCGAATTCGATTCACAAATCACTTGGCCTGACGCCAAAGTAAACAACAGATAGGCATCATACAAAACATTTATGGCAAGACAACATCATTTGAAAATGAGCGACGAACATAACAAAATCATTTGAAAATAACTTTATTTTTATCCACATTAGTATGTAGGATAGAAAAGTTCACCTCGTACGCTTCCCGAGATTTTTAGGCGTTAAATCCTTGCTTCTCGGTGTTACACTCCTTGCGAGTTCTCCCCCCTTTTTTTTTGAAAAAGAAAAATAAATCGAGCTCTTAAATTTAAAAAAAAATATGTAGAAATTTGAGAATGCACCTAACACTATACGTTCCTTCTATTAAATTCCACATCATAATAATTTGGCATATGTCCAGTTCACGTATTTAAGCTAGATTTTCACTAAGAGAAACTATACTTATTTAATTAATATGCATAAAAGTTTAGTTGTACTCAACATAGGCCTTTTTTTTAAAAAAAAAAACTAAAACTCTTTCGTTAAGAGCTATTAAATTGTAGCCTAATTAAATAAGTTTACGGAAGAGTTTCTGGGATCATTTCACTACAACAACTTATTCCCTATTTTATTACTTCAAGGGCCAAGACAAATAAATAAAAGAGACCCATATAAAAAGGCTTTCCCTTTCCTCCTTCATCACTAAATCCCTAAATCACTCCACAAAATGGAACGACTCCCTCTTCATCTCACATCCGCCGCCGTCACTTCCAGCACTGCAGTCCGCCGCCGTCGCCGGCGGAGGCTTCTCCCTCTCTCTCTCTCCTCTCTTCTCTCCCTCTCGGCCTACTCCACACCGCCGCCGTCTCCGCAGCGAGAACGGCGATGCATCGCCACCACCGCGCGCAGCCACAACTACCGCCGTCATCTCCAGATCTCCCTCTCGTTCAGGTCAGCCGCCACCACGGAGGCTGCTGTCGCCTCGCGCAGCCCCATCCCCCGTCGCCTTCCCCTCCGAATGCATTGCTGCCGCCGCTGCGCATGCACAAGCGGCGGCCCCGGCATCTCCTCCACGCCGTTACTACACCGCCGGCCAGCCTCCCCACACTCTGCTATTACTGACACCCTTCTCCGACAACACCACAACCACCCTCTACTTTCCAAATCAGTAAGAACTTTATCCTAGGTGTTCTAGATTTTTACTTTATTAATTTAGGTGTAAAGTTCTTGTTGTTTAAAACATGTAGATGGATGAAAGTTGTGATTTTGGTGGTTGATTCGGGGATATGGAACTATTTATATTGACGGCGGAGTGCCGAAGCTCTCTGCCGAAGGTCAGGCAGGTTCATCTCCTAAGATAAGTGCATTTACTGTCTTATGTCAGCTCTTCTATTTCATTAGCATAGAGAAGTATTATTCTTAGCATGCTACTTGTGGATCTTGGTGATAGCTCATGTGATATTGATGTTGCCTAGTGCATCTACATAAGTCATAATCTTGAGTATGAATGTATGTATGTGCATGAGAGGGGGTGAAAAGGACTTTGGGCTTACCTTGGTCGGTGAAAGGTGCGTTGAGTTGTACGGCTTGACTAGGCTTGACTATCTGAGCACTCTCTCTCTTTTATTCCTTGTACCTCCTGAGATTTGTTGCTATGTGGAAAGTTGGATATTTGATAGTGATGGGTGGTTTGAAAATGAAGTTGGGGTTTATATACTTGCTAAATTTGAGCAAGTAGCAGGCCTCTTAAATGATCGCATCTCAGTCAAGATTTATTCGTTTTATCACCTATCTCACAATGGCAATTAGTATCTCTGCCAATATTTGGGTATTGTCTATGACAATTATACTCTTCATTAATTGTGTTGTCAGAAGTGTATATCCCCATTTGCAAATCCTACGGTCAAGGTATTCCATGTATTTGGTGGAATAACATGAGTCATTGATCCTTTACCATTGCATTAAATTACCCACTTGGTATGATCCTTCAAAGGATTTCGATTTGATGTGGGAATGAATCCCAGCCCTTCATCAAGTCAAGTATTTTTTTACTCCATTCTGGAATCCGGATTTGGGTTTGATCTTCTATCAAATCTATTAAAGATTTTTATTACTATTTTACTTATCTTACCCCTTCCAGTTTCTATTGTAGGAACAACTCTTGACAAGAGTCAGTGATGGTCTCTCGTCAACCTACCAAATTTCCTTGCCAAAATATACCTCAATTATGGAACGGTTGTCGAGGGTAGCATGTCTCAAATCTAATGTAATAGAATAGGATTTTGGTATTAGGCTTTTATCGAGCTTCTCGCGTATGTACTGGACAAACTTTCATTTGGATTTAGTATATTTGCATATATTATTCTCACGTGTGCCTTGGCTCGATCTCCAAACAGCCCAACGGTTGATTATTTATTACGAAGAGGGATATCGTTTATATCACAGCTATTCTAATGTATAATTAATTATAACGAGGCTAAATTTTAATAATATTAATATCATAAAGCTTCGGCTCGTTACAACTCCATTACTCCAACTTCGACATTGTTGATTGCGTCTGGTGAAGGGGGCACTGTCTACAAGTCGTAGCTAGTTATCCGTCGCTATTGATTCCTACTCCAGTGCGAGAGGGTCAGGTGTAGATTTGATTTTCAGATCAAATATATGATAATCTGTGTATGCAATATTTTGATTGGTTATTGCTTCTAATGGATGGGTAATTGCTGCTGCAGTTTGGCAATTTATGAATTGTTAATTGCTTATTCGTTTGTTGCTTGATATTAGCTTAATAAATGCTTGATAATAGCATTATAATTGCTTGATTTACATATTGTTATTTTCACGCTTGTTATGCCTTAGTACTCGCTTGTTTATGCCTTAGTACTTGCTTGCTCTATGGTTGCTACATTTTGGATATGTAATTGCTTGCTGAGAAGTAGTAGCTAGTTAATACGTTATTATCTGATTGCTTTGTAGTTGGTAAATTTAGGTAATAAAAAGAATGACATTTCTGTGCTTAATAATATATGACATATTGCTTGTTTATAATTTATAGGATGCTTGTTGTATAATTGACAAATGTGGGTTCTTATCCCAGATTGCTTGACTCATGTTTGATTAAGTGACTTTTGCTTGGTATGCCTGTTAATTGTTCAATACAATTAATTAGATTTGTAAGTTCTAGTTCAGTACTTTAGAATTGCTTGTCCATTGTGTTAGAATTGCTTTATACAATTAATTGGATTGATAATTGTTTGTTCGGTATTTTAGCATTGTTTGTCCAGTGTGTTAGAATTGCTTGATAAACGTATTGCTTGTTCGGTGTGTTATAATTGCTTGATAAGCATTGAAAATGTGGGTCAAAAGACAATTCTTGTTTAGTGTGTTATAATGGCCGAGAATGTGCTTGTTAATACATTAGTATTTAGCTATTTCGAATTGTATGCCCGCTGGAATTGCTTGATAAATGTATTGCTTGTTCAGCGTGGTAGAATTTCTTAATAAATCGGTTGCTTGTTCAGAGTGTTCGAATTGCTTGTTCAGCGTGGTAGAATTTCTTAATAAATTGGTTGCTTATTCAGAGTGTTCGAATTGCTTGTTCAGTATGTTCGAATTGCTTGTTCAATATATTGGAATTGCTTGTTCAAGATTATTAATTGCTCCTTTAATGTTCGATTTAATAAAACATTGAAAATGTGTGAAAATACACGTGTATAAATTGCTTACTAATGGATGGGAATGTGCATGATAAGTGTAATGGTTTACATCGTGCAACACATAACACAATTAAACAATGGCTAAGAGAGGAAGACAACTGCTGGCTCTGCAGAAGAGGAGGACTCTCGAAGGAAATCTATAGAAGCTCAAAAATAAGTTCATGGATGACGTAATGAGTACGACAATACGCCACTATGAAGAGGCGCAAAAGAAAGGACGTGTTGATGTTGAAAAGATGGTTGCAGAGTATCCCGGACCATGAATAGTGAATGATATTGTTTTAGGACAATGAACGTCACTGTGTTTTGTATTAAATTTTTTTGAATAAACTAATTCTTGATGGTCGATGATTGTTGGTTTCTTTTGGAGTATACATTGATGGTTTTTAGATTACTATTTTGTTTGGTGTAGACATTGAATGTTAAACACGCATAAGACATTATTTATAATGGTAAACAAATTTTGACATATTGGTAAGCAATGTCTACATGCGGTCTTCCAATGAAATAAAAATCTTCTTCCACTCTTTTCCTCTTTTCAGTATCAGGCAAGGCCAGGGAGTTGCTCTCAACTCTTTCCCAAAATCTAGTATTACATCTGAAAACTGACATGCATTTTAATACCCATAAGTAAGCAATGTCACATATTTAAACAAGCAATATGGCATACAAAATCAATATGGGGAAATGAAAACAATCAATCAATTAATTACGATCATTCTTTAAATCTGAATTCCATGAAATTTAATTACAAATACATAAATTTCATTTGCAAGCTTATGAAATCAGAGAATTTCTTCAATCGTCTAGGAATCCCCAAACACTGACATGCAATTTAGTAAACATAAGCAAGCAATATAACATATTCAGTCAAGCAATCTGATAGACAAAATCACAAAATCTGTAAGGCGTAATACAAACATTTAATCACTAAATTGCAGTAAGTTATGAAATATAAAACCCACGATTCAATTCCCAATACATAAATTTCATTTACAAGAGAAGATACAAATTTGTGAGTCCAATAACATATCAAATTCGCAAAATTCAGTCATCTATCAAAATCCTTGATCTGTAATAAGCAATTTAAAAATCACATGATTATAAGTAAATATTTACCGTTTGTGAAATTAGTGAATTGGACGTCAACAGAAACATTAGTCTCCATGGATTCAATGAAGATGGAAGATTTAATGAAGAATTACAGAGAGTGAATATCTGCGGAATTGAAGGAAGAATTACACAGATTGAAATAAGTAGAATGAAAGTAATGCAAGCGATTGAGAGAACTACAGAGATTGAAGGCGATTTTTTGCTTAAGATTTGATGTATTAACTACTGAAATTGAAGAAAGAGAGGAGGAGGAAATACCGTGATCTACGTTTGGAGAGAATCTGCTAGAATGTTGGTTTCCAATTAGGAGGAAATACCGTGATCTACGTTTGGAGAGAATATGCTAGAATGTTGATTTCCAATTATAGCCTTTTGCATTATTTCTAATTTTTTTTATTTAAAACCAAGACTGCCACATGGCAGATTAAGGATGAATCTGGTTGAGAATCTAACGTGTTCTAATTAGTGGTACAATGTCATTTTAATTAGCATTGTCATTTTAGCAATTCCCTGGCTTTTTTACAAAAAACTTCTTCAATCTCCCCGCTCAATAATCTCTCCCCCCAATAATATCCCAAATTTGAATAATTTTCTCTTTTCTTTGTAGTTTTTGCGTGTGTTTGGCCCTATGAAACAGTTTATATTTTGTTTTTTTTCGTTTGGTTTAAAAAAATCATTTGGTTTTTTTAGGATTTTCCGTGGGATGAATTTTTTTGAAAGGAGATCAAAATCATGTTTTTGTGATTTTGGGATAAAATTGGGGCATTTTAAAACAAATTAGATCCTTTGAACTCATTTTTAATGTAGTGATCTATATTTTGTAAAATATGTGTTCATTTTTGCACTTACTATAAAGGCAATAAAATTTTTAGTCAAAAATATCTTTTTAAAAAAATTATAGTTCACTATAAATGAAATATAGCCAATATAAGCATGCATCACAAGGGGTTTAAACCCAGGGAATTTTTTTTTAAATATTTTTTTTCTTTGAGATAAAAAAACGGGGATTATAAGCTCATAAAAAATTTTTTAAAATTTAAATGGAATCGTCCCCCTAAGCATTTTTTTATTTCACTATATCATATATACATCCTATAATTTCCCTTTACTTCATAAAAATGAAAACAACATTTATTTCACTAAAAACGTCATATGCACCTAATGCCCCAATATACTTCACTAAAATGAAAAAAATTGGGGCTATAAAGAATGTTGAATTTTACTTCACTATCCCCACAATATACATCACTCTATATGCTAAATTATTTTTCCGAAATAAAAAATTTTTTAACTATAAATAAAACTTTTCCCCGAAATATCAAACCTATTTCTTCACTATAAACAATTTTTTCTTATTTTAATTGAGTTTTTTTTTGTTTGAATACTTCTTGGTTAACAACTTATTTCGTTGCGTACCTTTTTTTTTAGTTCAATACAAGTTGAATTATTTTTCCCAACCTTTTTTGCAGTTTTTGTTTTTTTTTGGTTGGCTTTTAGGAATTGATTCACTTTTTTAGTTGTTTATTTTAATATGCAATTAATTAGTTTATTTTGTTGAACTATATTTTGTTAAATATCTTTTTGTGAAAAAAAGAGCTATTAAAAATCAATTAAAAATCTATATCTATGAACTACATAAATAAAAAATTTGAACAAAATTTAATGTAAGTTATAAAAAACCCAAAATATAAATAAACCCGAATAGGTATTACAAAAAGGGTTTGAACCATGTTATGAACTATATCAGTTTTACAATTGTTTAATTTAAATGCTGTTCCCCCCTTGTTTATTTTTTTTTTGTCTTTGTCTTTCTTTACTTTTATCTGACTTAGAAAGATTATTTGGGTTTTCCATCATATAAAAAAAAGTAAAAAATGATTAATAACCATTTCAAAAAAAATATCTTGGACATAACAATATTCAAACACAAAAAGATCACCCAATAACATGCAAAACACTTCATTTAAACCCTTAAAAACTTCCCGTAAGCACTTTTACTTCGAGATGAAAAACAGTCCCAATAACATGTATCACAAACCCTTTTAAACTAACCCCCGGGAAAACTTTGATTCTTCATTTTTCTTTCTAAGATAAAAAAATTTCATATAAAATAGATCCAAAAACTTCACTTTTAAACACATTTTTTCTTAATTTAGTTAAAAAAAACAGTCCCCTAATAACATGGATCCAAAAACTTCACTCTAATCATAAAATTTTATCCTTTTTAAGCACATTTTACTTAAAGAGATGAAAAACCCCGTCCCCTAATAACATGCATCACAAATCTTCATTTTTAACCCTAAAAAAACTTCCCTTTTAAACCTTTTCTTCACTAAGATGAAAAAGAAATGCACTATAAGCATAATCCAAAAAAAATTTTCTTTAACCATGGGAAAAACTTTTAAAGCCTTTTTCTTCCCGGGATGAAAAAGCGGATCACTTTAAAAACATGGATCACAAAACTTTCCTTTTAAAATCTTCCTTTAAGCACTTTCTTATTTAAAAAGAAAAAACCCCGGGGCCTTTTTAAAAAAAACCGGGGTCAAAACACTTCCTCTAACCTGAAAACCCCCTTAAACACATTTTTCTTCCGAGATGAAAAAACATATCATTGATAACATGCATCACAAACTTTTTCCCCTAACCATGAAATAACCTTCTGGGGTATTTTCTTTTGGAATTAAAAACCTGCACTTTAAAAATGGATAATTCACTTACTCCCAAAAATGGAATCTTTTTTCCGTTTTCATTTGAGATGAAAAAAAAAATCACTATAAGCCGAATCACAAACACTTCCTCTAAGCAGGATCAAAACACTTGAACTCTAACCATGGCCTTCTCCCCAAGGGGTTTTTCTTCTTTTAGATGAAAAACCCAGGGTCCATAAGGCGGGGCATCCGGCAACCTTCCCCAACCTGATATCTTCCTTTATGCAAATTTTATGCCCTCACAAACACTTAAATCTAACCATGGAATACTTCACTCTAAGCGCGTTTTACTTCACTAAAATGAAAAAACAGTCACTATAAGCATGAATTACAAACACTTCACTCTAACCATGAAATACTTCACTTTAAGCCAATTTTACTTCACGAAATGAAAAAAATAGTGCACTATACGCAGAATCACAAACACTTCACTCTAAGCATGTAGTACTTCACTCTAAGCACATTTTAATTCACGAAATGAAAAACAAAGGTACAATAAGCATGGATCACAAACACTTCACTCTAACCATGGTTATAAAAGTTCTGAATTTTCACATTCATTTTTAAAAATATTTTGGTTCGATCCGGATATATCTCAAAATTTGAATTTTCAAATCGATTTGGATTAAGCAAACCGAAATGCTTAACCATATAGAAAATCAAATAAAAGCAAGATTAAAACGACCACAAATATAAAAAATGATTGAAAATAGTTTTCAATCACCGTCTTCAACGTGACATGAACGTCGGAGGAAAACGTGATGGAGTTTGTCGATAAATGACAACACATCGCTGACAAGAATCTCCTCCTCATACTATTCCTAAACCCTACCAACCCTCCCTGACCGGAAACCTAATCAGCGCCTCATTCACATCCATGTACCTTGGTGGGGTCCACGACCTCCTCCCTATAATGGAAGAAGCCGTTTCCTGTGATTGACCGAAGATGATTGCATGGAGATGAGTTGGGTGGAATCCCTTCTCTTCTTTGCTAATTTGGATGACGACGAGGAATCGACTGAGGAGAATAGACAAGAGACGAGGAAATGAAATGTTCAAATGATATATATACATTAAACTACTTTCACCCCTTTAGATACTATTTCCTTTTAAATATCATCCATTGGATGAAAGCAGGAGGGTCCAGATTAAAAAATCGAATTTAATCCCGTCCCGCATTATTGGTCTAATTTCGTGCATTACCAGGGGATAATAGTAAACATAAACTGTTTGGAAACGGAAGGTCCGATAATTAAGCAAATTTGATAGACCTTTCACCTTCTCGCTCCTCTGTCATTCCATCCATCACACCACGATCAAAAACTTCCTCTCCTCTTCAACATCCGTCAAACCCTAGCCGCGCCTTTGAAAACCCTAGGACTTCCGCGACTTCGATGACACCGTGAAAAGGTTCGACCGGCGACGATTTCGAGTGTTGAATATCCCGTCGCAGTCTGCGCGCCTCGTCCACTGTCATATCGGTGTTCCATCCACGTACGCTTAAAAAGTTCCAATTTTTAGCGCGATTTCTTAGATAAAATGTGAAATTGTGAGTATTAGATGTCGGGTTATGTAAAATTGGAAGTTCATTGTTGATTTGTTAGTGGTATGTGTTCGACAGAAGTTTTGGGGATGAAATCGACATGAAATTGGTTCGTAACGTTGTGTATGTTAGATTTGCAATGTCGAAGAGAGGCCGTCCATTCAAAAGCACCGACGCAATCCGAAGGTGAGATACGCCATGTGTATGAAATTGATTATGTGGTTGTCCTTATTTTTGTTCATTATTGAACGTTTTCTATACATTTTTTGATTTTATTTTATGCATTACAAGTCTATTGTCTCTCTGCTTATGCTCGTCGATGACCTGGTTCGTTACATTATTCAGTGACTTTTATGCATAATTTGATTGGAAGTGAACATTATTGATTTATGCGTTTAGTAGAAGGTCATGTGTTTGGAGGTGTCCATCTGATAACTTGTGAGTTTTACAAACTAGTGGGTTACTTAAATACCGATGATGCATTATTGAGTAGTAGTTGTACATTGTTAGTCTTTATTTGTGCGTTACATGTCCAGTCAACTCGTTATATTATTGCTTAAATTGGTGTACAATTGTGATACATTATTCATTTCAAAGGCGCATTATTATGTTGGTCGCACCATTCTTGATATATGTGTAGTAGTATTGATCATGTGGATGGAGATGTCCACTACGAGTAGTGAGGTTTAAGGACTAGGATGTTTGTTTTATACCATTTGATGCATTAATTATCGATTTGAACATTGTTAGCCTTTATTTGTGCATTACAAGTCTATTGCATATATGTTTTATTCGTTCATAAATTTGGGTCCATTGTTTTAACATTACTCAAACCATGTTGTGCATTGTTTTGTTGATCTCACCAATTAGTGAGCTATGGATCCAGATATCGGGCATTTCGATGGAATTGTGCATTTTTATCGTTAATTCCGCATTATACAACATTTTGGAACGTATTCCATCTCTCGGTGAATGTTGCTATAAGTCGTTTCCTTTTTTGCATTAATTAGATATTTATCTCGCATTATTCGGTTGGATACCAACATTATTGATGTTGGTTGCAAATCTTTAAGCATTATTCAATACATAATTTGAATTATTTGTTTGGATTTCATCATTATTGTTCTTTATTGCTGCTAGAAAAAAGTTTCATGCATTATTTAATAGTCTTGGTGCATTCTTTTGATGTTTTTTGGCATTACAACAGTATTCCATAGCTAATCTAATGTTTGTAGAAGTTGTAAACGTATTTTTGAGATTTTGTAGAGCATTTTCGCACTATTGTACGGTCATTAACATTATTATAAAGTGCGCTATGTATATTAGTCAGCTTATTATTATGCATTAATGTAAATTGTTTACTTGTTCGTTTTTGCACGACCAAACATCCAAGATTGGCTATAGATGAGGCGTGACGATGTTCGCCTCTAGCAATTGCCCACAAATTTAGGGAGAGACTTAGGGAACAACGAGACAGTAGAGGCTAGTACATCTAATGAAGATGGGGAAAAGAGGAAGGCACGAGGAAAAAGGTTGACCACCTATACAGGGAATGCACGATGGACATTGAATTTGTGGTTCGAATGCTTTGGATATCTTAGAATGTTTTGGATTTCTTGGTACTAAATATTTTGGATACTCCCGAACTAGGTGTTTTTAAAAAGTTTTGGATATGTAGGTACAAAATGTTTGCTTCACAAACTGGTAATTGCTTCATATAACTTAATAATTATAAATTATTGCCTAATAATGTACAATATACAGGAATAATGTATGAAAAACCATAGAACAAATTAATGTTATACATTGTGCACACTAAAATACATATAACTAAACAAATAATGTAAAAAAGTTAATTTATAATGCACGATTTTACCACCGGATTTTTACCGAAGAACTAACGTTGAAAGATGAAGAGAAGAAAGAACGATGAAAGAGAAAAAAAAATCTGGGAGAAGAAAAAAACCGATGCAATATTTGGTGAGGAGAAAATTATGGACTTTCCATAACCACCAATATTGTCATTCCCTAAAAAGCCCTTTTCCATATTTTTAATGAATAAAAAATGTATAATCTTAATTTCAGCCATTAGATGTTAAGAATGAATGGTTGAGATTAAAAAGGAAAAAGCATATAAAATAGGAAAAGCATATGAATACACCTCTATATCTATATATATAGGTCCATGATCAATTGAGATTTTTAGGGTAATTGAGAAATGAGATGCAATATCATCCACTCATTTTAATTAAATGAGTGGTCCAGATTTTGCCACATAATTATTTTTAGATTAGTTTATTACAAAAGGGTATAATGGTAATTTTATGGTAATTAAATTCAGCAACTCCCATCTTTTGCTCTCGCTTCCGTCTCTCTCTCCATCTCGAGGTGTTCCTTCCATACACCGAGGAATCTCCTTACACAAAATTGCACCTCGAATCAGCTCCTTTAAAAATCTCATGATTGTATTCCTCCATCGAGAGAGAATTGGAGATAAGAAAATCGAAAATCGAGAAGAAGATGAAAATTGAAACCCTAGGTAGAATCAACGTCGTACGGACTATGCAAAAGAAATGCCTATCGAGATTGGTGAAACCGAATTTCCGACGAGTTTGGCGGCGGAGTACAAATTCGAAGGTGTGGAGAGAGGATCGAGTCGATAAGCTCGATCTGGAGCGACGACATCGGGCCCCATCTACCTCGCCGCCTCCGGGCGCATGACGGTAGTGTTGTTGCAATTATTTAATTAGTTAGATGAAATCCTCAATTCGGATGAAATCGCGAATCCTCAATTCAAATGAAATTATTTTAATTTATTAATTTAAGGTTGTTGTAATTATTTAATTAGTTAGAATTGTTGTATATTTGCAGATTATATGCTCACTTTGACCTCTCTCTATGCTCCGCCACCGTCCCGCGCATCCGTCGCGGCGAAATCCTCCACCGTCTAAGACCGACTCCGTTTCCTCCTCGCATCTCCAACCGCTTCTTTGATTCTGTGATTTGGGTGATGATAGTCGGGAGGAATTGGATCGGGATCGGGGAATAAGCTTAATCATAATGCACTCTAGGTGTTTGGTGATATTCCCCAATCGGGAATTAGTCATCTCCCTTTTTAATGTTGCTGTTACTGTTATTGTCGACATTAATTATACGTGAAACGCTGCAATCCTGACATTAATTATATAGTTTGTCGAGATGAAAATATTTTATTATCGACATGAATTATATAAATGCCGACATAATAACGTCATATCGATGTTAATTGGCGTGAGTGGCCGTCGACATAAATTTGCGAAAAAATGCTTGCTGACATAAATCATAATAAAACATTGTCAGTTGTATACGAATTATATGTGAATGCTAAGTCATGACATAAATAATATAGGTCGTTGATATGAAAATATATGTTGCTGAAGCATTAATTATTTTGTAAAACGCTGCTGCTGACATAATAATCGGCATAAATAATCAGTTGTTGACATCGTAATACATAAAAAATTGTCAACTATACGCACAGTTTTCGCCAACTATGTTACATACTACGTCAATTATACGTATAAAGCCTATGTCAACTACACATGATAACATGTCAACAACAATTATAAGTCATGTCAACTACACGTACAAGCATGTCAACAAATAACTCTGTGAGTTGTTTTTTAGTTGTTAACGTATACTACAAGTTATTGACATTTTCATTAGTTGCTATTATTAGATGCTCTCTATTGACATCTATCGTATGATTTTCTTTTTTAATCTTAAGATTTGTCGAGTTGTACACACTCTATACAAGCCGGCAACATTTGGTTATGTTTCGCTGAATGCTTTCAATACAAATGAGTCGCTTCTTTCCGCGTCTTCCGCCGATGAGGTCGTTCGACCACACAATCCCGCTCTCGGAGGGTAATTACAGCAAATACAATTCATGTTTTTAAGGTTAATTATAATTAAAAATCACAACTATATATACTACTCAAGCAATAACAAATAATATATTTATGTCAACTATGGTACATCGTGTCAACTATGACATACAAGCTCTGCCAACTACGATACATATCAAGGCCAACTACAATATACAAGCTTCACAAGCCAACTATAAAGATACTACGCGTCAACTACACGCATGCCCACAAGCCAACTACACGCATGCTCATGTCAACAACAATCGTGAGTTGTTTTTTAGTTGTTAACACATACTACAAGTTATTGACATTTTCTTATTACTTGGTGATATTTGATTTGCTCTATTGACATCTATCGTATAATTTTCTTTTTTAATTATAATACTCCCTCCGTCCCACTTTAGAGTCCCTGCCATTACTTTTGCAAGGAGTCCTGCTAGAATATTCCATAGTCAAAATAAAGTCTCCACATTCCACTCATCTTTTTTCACTCACATCGTATTATAAACTAATATATAAAAGTAAAGGACCTAATTCCACTATTTTTTTTCACCAACTTTCCTATATATTTCTTAAAGCCCGTGCCGAACTCAACCGAGACCCCTAAAGTGGACGAGGAGTATTTGTTTCCGAGTTGTCGACACTTTATACAAGCCGTTGACATTTGGCTATAAAGTTGTCGATATATTTCAATATAACTTGTCGAACCGATTAACATTTGATATAACTCGATAAGTTCAAAAGTCGAACTACAAAATAGTTTTAAAATCCATCCAAAATAAGTTAACATCAAACACTAAAATCACTTGCTCACTTTGCTTCTACGACTCAAACAACTCCTTGCATTTGTTGTTTAGCTCAAGCAATTTGTTCATGTTCGCTTCATCTAATCATGAGTCGAATAACTTCGCAACCTCCGGGTTATTAAAATCAAGCAATCTCTTCGTGTAAAGAATACATTTGTCACCATATCTGATGGGAGTAGGTTCCGAGAAGACCCAACTCCACCGTCATCTACATCAAGACTTTGTTCTTCATTCTCTCGTCGCTCCTCCTCACATGAATGTATCTCTCTTATACGTCCTAAACCAAAACTTCTCGCACCGGTCTCTCTATCTTCTACCGAAGATGCCTTACTTTTCCATTCTTTTCATTAATGAAAATGTCCGAGGAAATAACGCTTGCCTCGTGTAATTCTTGTCTAAGCAGCGTAGCCGCATATGTTAAAAATGCATGTCAATTACTAGGTAAGGTCAACTCAATACACAAGCCACTTAAATAACTAATAATACAACTTATGTCAACTATAGTACAAGCTATATCAACTACACATACAACCCAATGTATTCATGTTAACGGTTAATAATCTGTAATGCAAAATGTAAAACATACCATAAGGAAGGGAAGTGGTCCTGCAAAGGCGTTCTTCTCTGTCTTCGACAAATTTCTCATTGCAAATTTGAGCACATACATTGTATATGAACAACAATTGATATTTCTCACGTTATCGAGATCATCAATTATCTCTCCAATCTTAGATTTTATCATTCCACATGTTGATTGCTCAATCAAGACTGATTCTAATAGGACTAAGAACATTCTCTTGAGCTGTGTTCCTCTTTGAAGTTCTGCTAACATAAATTGTTCAACAACTTTATGGTTTACGTTTCCTGATATCGTATTACATTGTTCTGCTATCTCCCTCATGAAAGGTGCATTACTTTTCCACTTATCTCTGGAGTAAGTAATGTCACCTCTTGGAAATCCGTATACAAGCTCCACATCCTCTTCAGTTATATGAATTTTTCCCCCATTATAAAGCTTTATCTTGCACTTTTTTTCATCAAAACTTTTTAATAATGAGAATGTTAATCTACTAGGAATGTAATCAATGTTGAAATGTAGAACACTCTCAAAACCCAACTCCTTCACAGCATTAATCTGTTCCTAATTCAGTTTGCTTATTGCATCAACAAAAAACAACGGTTTCCTTTTCACTAGAAGCCTTTGAGATAAATTTTCAACAATCTCAATCTGTTTTTCATCCTCTACACTTTTCTTTTGTTTTTTCTCAATAATCATTAACTCTTTCTGAGATACTAAGGTACTCCTTTTTCGCTTTGATATTTTTCTGTTATTGGTTTAAAATCAAATATAATAAATCTATATCAATTATACAAAATATCATGACAATAACAAGTATACTCTGTTGACAGCAAGTGCATGTATATTACTAAAATTACGTCAATAGATATACCAAGCACAATTAACAGAAGTTCAGGCATTAAGTATACTCTGTCATTAACAGATATATCCAATATATAGCAAGAACAATTATCTTATTACTATTATGTCAATAGTTAAAGTTTATAATGTTGACATACCCTGTTGATTATCTTATAAAGTTTATGGCAAGCATACCATGTTCATATAAATATGACTATGCCAACAACTATTCAAAAAACACACAATATGTCAATAGCTATTGATATACTACTACAACCATACATATGTTTTCTACAGTCATCCTAACAGCCATTCAAACAAGCATACACTATGTCAATATAATTATGTCAACACCTATTCAAACAAGCATACACTATGCCAATAGCTATTAACATACTACTACAGCCATACATATGTTTTCTACAACCATCCTAACTGTCATTCAAACAAGCATACACTATGTCAATATAATTATGTCAACAGTCATTCAAACAATCGTACACTATGTTAACGGTATATTATTATAGCTATGTCAATAACTATTGTATAAAATGTTAATAATCTTTAAAATTTAAACAAATCCTTAATTGGAAGGTGATGCTTGTCCTCTTCCGATTTTTTCCAGAAGCATTGTTCCTTTCCAACTCTTCCGATTCTACCATCGCTAATCAACCAAAAAAATCAGCAGAAATCGATTTCATAAGAAAACAAATCCAGATGTGTTGTAATACACTAAAATCGAAGCAATATATTTAAAATTTGAATCAATTTCTTAACCTGAAGAAGTCGCTTCAACGACCGCCGATTTGGAATGCCTTTTTCTGGATGCAATCGCCGCTTCAGCTTCAACTATTTCTTCAATCCTCATTTTTCAAAATTAATTGATGTAGAAAACTGACCGAAATCTAAGATTAGGAGATGAATCGCGACGAAGAGGAGAGAAGATGCAAAATTGTATTTAGAATCGCGATGAATCGCGACAGAAACTTGGGAGAGAACTTTGAGAAACCGTTCGAGAGTTTTACAGAGTATTTAGAATATATTTTAAACATTTTAGAACTGAAATGACAAAAATACCCCCTGTTGACATAAACTACAGGCTGTTGACATCACGCGAATGAGTGGTTGTGGTTGCATCTCAATTCTCAATTAGGCCCAAAAATCTCAACCTAACAAGACCCTATATATATATATATATATATATATATATATATATATATATATATATATATAGGGACATGTTAGGGTGCCACCACCCCTTAAAATAACACCATACCACCATTTCTAGCCAATCATTTGTACACGTGGACGAATAATAAGCTCGACACGTGGCAAAAAAAAAAACCCCCCAAAAAAGACGGGCAGCAATATGCTGGCCTTTAAACAAACAATTTTTTTTGAACAAGAATATCCAACACGTTAGGACAAACAATCTATAAATTGCATTGTCTAACGTGTTGGATATTGCTGCGTGTAACGTTTATAATATTGTCAGTATAAGCGTTGTCACGTTGTCATTTTAAGAGGGGTTGTCATTTTAACACAAACCTATATATATATATATATATATATATATGTATATATATATATATATATATGTATATATATATATACGGGTTGTGATCAATTGAGATTATTTAGGCTAATTGAGAAATGAGATGTAATATCAGCCACTCATTTCTATTAAATGAGTGGTCCAGATTTTGCCACACAATAAATATTATTAGATTAATTTAATATGAAAGGGTATAAGGTGTTGGGGTTTCGCGCCTTGCACAACGGAAGTCATGCATAAACAAATAAATCAGATCTACAGATCTATTTGACTGATTATGGGATCAATTAATCACATGTTAAACAATCAATTGCACGCTAGAACACATATAATTCACAAACAAGGAATAAGAACCCTAATTCATGAATTTCCTACGGATTAGGGTTACCGATCTGATTCTCCAAAGAATCGACGATTGCTTGCTCCTTCTCCACATGAAGATCTTCGTACTCGACCACGAATCTTCTAATATGTATCCCGAACTCAGAATCTGACCTTTGGGTGGGCAAAGCTTGTCAGAATCGAAAAGGGCTTGACTAAACAGAAGACAGAATTCCCAACAGAAGGGAAGGGAAAATTCCGTCTGCTCTGGAGAGAGGGAGCACGAAATTAACTATGAAAATTCATTAAATTAGTCTTCTATTTAGTCTCCTTTATATAGAGTTATGATGGGCCAGATTAGGGATCCATGGAGGTTGGATTTGGGTCAAACCTATTGGACTTTTACTAATTAAATTGAGCCTCAATTTAATACAAGTCCAAACAGAATATTATTATCATCCACTATAGTATAATAATATTGACTGCCCATCCAATCCCAAATTACGAGTAATCCGGGCTTTACCTCTTTAATTTATTATTTCCCGTGTTTAAGATATAAATATCCACTAATTAATTTAAGTCTGCTATTTGACTTTAATTAATTAATATCATTTTTTCCAAGAGTTGTCTAGTTCAAAATCTTTATTTATTATTCTGGAATAAATTCCAACCGGCCGGGTTTCTGAATAATAAAACCTTTTTTCGAACACCTCTTGAGGATATTATCAAACTAGACTCTCCCAGCACATGATTCATTGCAATAACAATACTAGCACCTCTAGACATTGATCACCACTACCCAAGATATCAGGATTCTTGGATTGCGAAAAATCCGCACCATTTGATAAATCAAAGTAGTGCGTAATCAATATCGTATGCTCAATGTTATATCAACAATGATTAAGAAATACCAATCACCGAGACCTCGTCTTTCGGTAAATAGCAAGAAAGACTTATCTCAACAGTTAGATCCTTCAATGCTATACCACACAGTGTCGTTTATTTCCTAAGGTAAGGAAACATGCGGACTGACACCGCAACCTTTCACGATAGGTAGCCAAAGCCTATCTAGGTTGTGAAATTTTATTTCTCTTCTACAAAGGACCGATTGCGTCACCTTCTGTGAACATCGTTCACGACCAGTCTACTATGTAGAAAAATTAGACTTGTTTGCTTCTTATACATTTAAATGTTTGAGAAACATCTTATAAATGCACAAGCAAACATCAATGCGATAAAATTACTACTTCTCGCCTTGGGTTAAAAGTGGATTGTAGAATTTATTGTATCCAAGCAATTCTATCCGTGCAATATGCTATTATTATGATTAATTTAATATGACCAAGGGTATAAGGGTCTTTTCGCGTTTTAATTTAGGGTTCTTCATCATATTTCATCTTTGATCGGCGATTCTGGTGAGAATTTCATGATTCAATCCTATCATTGATACATTGATTGAATCTATTTTAACGATTT